>NW_026293197.1:191682-239064 GCF_026419915.1 Harpia harpyja | reverse complement strand
CAGAAAAGGGCAAACGTCAACGGTCCGTCTCCTTCTCCCACAGGGAAGGGCCCAGACCTGAAAGCTGTTGCTGCTCTTCACAGTGCCTTGGCGCCCTATCTACAGGGCACAACAGCACTGGGCATCTGGGCTTTCCCAGAGACGCAACATCTCATGGTGGTTAGCCGCGGCAGAGCCTCTTGCCGAAAAGGCAAACCGTCCGGCTCCATCTCCCACAAGGAAGGGCCCAGCCCTGAAAGCTGTTGCTGCTCTTCACGGTGTCTTGTTGCCCTATCTACAGGCACAACAGCACTGGGCATCTGGGCTTTCCCAGAGACGCAACATCTCATGGCGCTCGGCCGCGTAAGAGTCTCTTGCCGAAAAAGCAAACGTCCGGCTCCTTCTCCCACAGGGAAGGGCCCAGCCCTGAAAGCTGTTGCTGCTCTTCACGGTGCCCTTGGCGCGCCTATCTACAGGCACAACAGCACTGGGCATCTGGGCTTTCCCAGAGACGCAACATCTCATGGCGCCTCGGGCCGCGTAATAGTCTCTTGCCGAAAAAAAAGCAAACGTCCGGCTCCTTCTCCCACAGGGAAGGGCCCAGCCCTGAAAGCTGTTGCTGCTCTTCACGGTGCCTTGGCGCCCTATCTACAGGCACAACAGCACTGGGGATCTGGGCTTTCCCAGAGACGCAACATCTCATGGCGCTCGGGCCGCGGGCAGAGCCTCTTGCCGAAAAGGCAAACGTCCGGCTCCTTCTGCCACCAGGGAAATGCCCAGCCCTGAAAGCTGTTGCTGCTCTTCACGGTGCCTTGGCGCCCTATCTACAGGCACAACAGCACTGGGCATCTGGGCCTTTCCCAGAGACGCAACATCTCATGGCGCTCGGGCCGCGGCAGAGCCTCTTGCCGAAAAGGCAAACGTCCGGCTCCTTCTCCCACAGGGAAGGGCCCAGCCCTGAAAAGCTGTTGCTGCTCTTCACGGTGCCTTGGCACCCTATCTACAGGCACAACGGCACTGGGGATCTGGGCTTTCCCAGAGACGCAACATCTCATGGCGCTCGGCCGCGGCAGAGCCTCTTGCCGAAAAGGCAAACGTCCGGCTCCTTCTGCCACAGGGAAACGCCCAGGCCTGAAAGCTGTTGCTGCTCTTCACGGTGCCTTGGTGCCCTATCTACAGGCACAACAGCACTGGGGATATGGGCTTTCCCAGAGACACAACATCTCATGGCGCTCGGCCCACGGCAGAGCCTCTTGCCGAAAAGGCAAACGTCCGGCTCCTTCTCCCACAGGGAAGGGCCCAGACTGAAAGCTGTTGCTGCTCTTCACGGTGCCTTGGCGCCCTATCTACAGGCACAACAGCACTGGGCATCTGGGCTTTCCCAGAGACGCAACATCTCATGGTGGTTGGCCGCGGCAGAGCCTCTTGCCGAAAAGGGAAACGTCCGGCTCCTTCTCCCACAGGGAATGGCCCAGCCCTGAAAACTGTTGCTGCTCTTCACGGTGCCTTGGCACCCTATCTACAGGCACAACAGCAGTGGGGCATCTGGGCTTTCCCAGAGACGCAACATCTCATGGCGCTCGGCCGCGGCAGAGCCTCTTGCCGAAAAGGCAAACGTCCGGCTCCTTCTCCCACAGGGAAGGGCCCAGCCCTGAAAGCTGTTGCTGCTCTTCACGGTGCCTTGGTGCCCTATCTACAGGCACAACAGCACTGGGCATCTGGGCTTTTCCAGAGACGCAACATCTCATGGCGCTCGGCCGCGGCAGAGCCTCTTGCCGAAAAGGCAAACGTCCGGCTCCTTCTCCCACAGGGAAATGCCCAGCCCTGTAAGCTGTTGCTGCTCTTAACGGTGTCTTGGTGCCCTATCTACAGGCACAACAGCACTTGGGATATGGGCTTTCCCAGAGACGCAACATCTCAAGGCGCTCGGCCGCGGCAGAGCCTCTTGCCGAAAAGGCAAACGTCCGGCTCCTTCTCCCACAGGGAAGGGCCCAGCCCTGAAAGCTGTTGCTGCTCTTCACGGTGCCTTGGTGCCCTATCAACAGGAACAACAGCACTGGGCATCTGGGCCTTTCCCAGAGACGCAACATCTCATGGTGTTTGGCCGCGGCAGAGCCTCTTGCCGAAAAGGGAAACGTCCGGCTCCTTCTCCCACAGGGAAGGGCCCAGCCCTGAAAGCTGTTGCTGCTCTTCACGGTGCCTTGGTGCCCTATCTACAGGAACAACAGCACTGGGCATCTGGGCTTTCCCAGAGAATGCAACATCTCATGGTGGTTGGCCGCGGCAGAGCCTCTTGCCGAAAAGGGAAAACGTCCGGCTCCTTCTCCCACAGGGAAGGGCCCAGACTGAAAGCTGTTGCTGCTCTTCACGGTGCCTTGGCGCCCTATCTACAGGCACAACAGCACTGGGCATCTGGGCTTTTCCAGAGACGCAACATCTCATGGCGCTCGGGCCGCGGCAGAGCCTCTTGCCGAAAAGGCAAACGTCCGGCTCCCTTCTCCCACAGGGAAATGCCCAGCCCTGTAAGCTGTTGCTGCTCTTAACGGTGTCTTGGTGCCCTATCTACAGGCACAACAGCACTTGGGATATGGGCCTTTCCCAGAGACGCAACATCTCATGGCACTCGGCCAGCGGCAGAGCCTCTTGCCGAAAAGGCAAACGTCCGGCTCCTTCTCCCACAGGGAAGGGCCCAGCCCTGGAAAGCTGTTGCTGCTCTTCACGGTGCCTTGGTGCCCTTATCAACAGGAACAACAGCACTGGGCATCTGGGGCTTTTCCAGAGACGCAACATCTCATGGTGTTTGGCCGCGGCAGAGCCTCTTGCCGAAAAGGGAAACGTCCGGCTCCTTCTCCCACAGGGAAGGGCCCAGACTGAAAGCTGTTGCTGCTCTTCACGGTGCCTTGGTGCCCTATCTACAGGCACAACAGCACTGGGGATCTGGGCTTTCCCAGAGATGCAACATCTCATGGCGCTCGGCCGCGGCAGAGCCTCTTGCCGAAAAGGCAAACCTCCGGCTCCTTCTCCCACAGGGAAGGGCCCAGCCCTGAAAGCTGTTGCTGCTCTTCACGGTGCCTTGGTGCCCTATCTACAGGAACAACAGCACTGGGCATCTAAGCTTTCCCAGAGACGCAACATCTCATGGCGCTCGGCCGCGGCAGAGCCTCTTGCCGAAAAGGCAAACGTCCGGCTCCTTCTCCCACAGGGGAAATGCCCAGCCCTGAAAGCTGTTGCTGCTCTTCACGGTGCCTTGGCGCCCTATCTACAGGCACAACAGCACTGGGGATATGGGCTTTCCCAGAGACGCAACATCTCATGGCGCTTGGCCGCGGCAGAGCCTCTTGCCGAAAAGGCAAACATCCGGCTCCTTCTCCCACAGGGAAGGGCCCAGCCCTCAAAGCTCTTGCTGCTCTTCACGGTGCCTTGGTGCCCTATCTACAGGAACAACAGCACTGGGCATCTGGGCTTTCCCAGAGACGCAACATCTCATGGTGTTTGGCCGAGGCAGAGCCTCTTGCCGAAAAGGCAAACGTCCGGCTCCTTCTCCCACAGGGAAGGGCCCAGACTGAAAGCTGTTGCTGCTCTTCACGGTGCCTTGGTGCCCTATCTACAGGCACAACAGCACTGGGGATCTGGGCTTTCCCAGAGATGCAACATCTCATGGCGCTCGGCCCGCGGGCAGAGCCTCTTGCCGAAAAGGCAAACGTCCGGCTCCTTCTCCCACAGGGGAAGGGCCCAGCCCTGAAAGCTGTTGCTGCTCTTCACGGTGCCTTGGTGCCCTATCTACAGGCACAACAGCACTGGGGATCTGGGCTTTCCCAGAGATGCAACATCTCATGGCGCTCGGCCGCCGCGGCAGAGCCTCTTGCAGAAAAAGCAAACGTCCGGCCTCCTTCTCCCACAGGGAAGGGCCCCAGACCCTGAAAGCTGTTGCTGCTCTTCACAGTGCCTTGGCGCCCTATCTACAGGCACAACAGCACTGGGCATCTGGGCTTTCCCAGAGACGCAACATCTCATGGTGGTTAGCCGCGGCAGAGCCTCTTGCCGAAAAGGCAAACGTCCGGGGCTCCATCTCCCACAAGGAAGGGCCCAGCCCTGAAAGCTGTTGCTGCTCTTCACGGTGTCTTGTTGCCCTATCTACAGGCACAACAGCACTGGGCATCTGGGCTTTCCCAGAGACGCAACATCTCATGGCGCTCGGCCGCGTAAGAGTCTCTTGCCGAAAAAGCAAACGTCCGGCTCCTTCTCCCACAGGGAAGGGCCAGCCCTGAAAGCTGTTGCTGCTCTTCACGGTGCCTTGGCGCCCTATCTACAGGCACAACAGCACTGGGCATCTGGGCTTTCCCAGAGACGCAACATCTCATGGCGCTCGGCCGCGTAATAGTCTCTTGCCGAAAAAGCAAACGTCCGGCTCCTTCTCCCACAGGGAAGGGCCCAGCCCTGAAAGCTGTTGCCTGCTCTTAACGGTGCCTTGGCGCCCTATCTACAGCACAACAGCACTGGGGATCTGGGCTTTCCCAGAGACGCAACATCTCATGGCGCTCGGCCGCGGCAGAGCCTCTTGCCGAAAAGGCAAACGTCCGGCTCCTTCTGCCCCAGGGAAATGCCCAGCCCTGAAAGCTGTTGCTGCTCTTCACGGGTGCCTTGGCGCCCTATCTACAGGCACAACAGCACTGGGCATCTGGGCTTTCCCAGAGACGCAACATCTCATGGCGCTCGGCCGCGGCAGAGCCTCTTGCCGAAAAGGCAAACGTCCAGCTCCTTCTGCCACAGGGAAACGCCCAGGCCTGAAAGCTGTTGCTGCTCTTCACGCGTGCCTTGGTGCCCTATCTACAGGCACAACAGCACTGGGGATATGGGCTTTCCCAGAGACACAACATCTCATGGCGCTCGGTCCACGGCAGAGCCTCTTGCCGAAAAGGCAAACGTCCGGCTCCTTCTCCCACAGGGAAGGGCCCAGCCCTGAAAGCTGTTGCTGCTCTTCACGGTGCCTTGGCGCCCTATCTACAGGCACAACAGCACTGGGCATCTGGGCTTTCCCAGAGACGCAACATCCTCATGGTGGTTTGGCCGCGGCAGAGCCTCTTGCCGAAAAGGGAAACGTCCGGCTCCTTCTCCCACAGGGAAGGGCCCAGCCCTGAAAACTGTTGCTGCTCTTCACGGTGCTTGGCACCCTATCTACAGGCACAACAGCAGTGGGCATCTGGGCTTTCCCAGAGACGCAACATCTCATGGCGCTCGGCCGCGGCAGAGCCTCTTGCCGAAAAGGCAAACGTCCGGCTCCTTCTCCCACAGGGAAGGGCCCAGCCCTGAAAGCTGTTGCTGCTCTTCACGGTGCCTTGGTGCCCTATCTACAGGCACAACAGCACTGGGCATCTGGGCTTTTCCAGAGACGCAACATCTCATGGGCGCTCGGTCCGCGGGCAGAGCCTCTTGCCGAAAAGGCAAACGTCCGGCTCCTTCTCCCACAGGGAAATGCCCAGCCCTGTAAGCTGTTGCTGCTCTTAACGGTGTCCTTGGTGCCCTATCTACAGGCACAACAGCACTTGGGATATGGGCTTTCCCAGAGACGCAACATCTCAAGGCGCTCGGCCGCGGCAGAGCCTCTTGCCGAAAAGGCAAACGTCCGGCTCCTTCTCCCACAGGGAAGGGCCCAGCCCTGAAAGCTGTTGCTGCTCTTCACGGTGCCTTGGTGCCCTATCAACAGGAACAACAGCACTGGGCATCTGGGCTTTCCCAGAGACGCAACATCTCATGGTGTTTGGCCGCGGCAGAGCCTCTTGCCGAAAAGGGAAACGTCCGGCTCCTTCTCCCACAGGGAAGGGCCCAGCCCTGAAAGCTGTTGCTGCTCTTCACGGTGCCTTGGTGCCCTATCTACAGGAACAACAGCACTGGGCATCTGGGCTTTCCCCAGAGATGCAACATCTCATGGTGGTTGGCCGCGGCAGATCCTCTTGCCGAAAAAGGCAAACGTCCGGCTCCTTCTCCCACAGGGAAGGGCCCAGACTGAAAGCTGTTGCTGCTCTTCACGGTGCCTTGGCGCCCTATCTACAGGCACAACAGCACTGGGCATCTGGGCTTTTCCAGAGACGCAACATCTCATGGCGCTCGGCCGCGGCAGAGCCTCTTGCCCGAAAAGGCAAACGTCCGGCTCCTTCTCCCACAGGGAAATGCCCAGCCCTGTAAGCTGTTGCTGCTCTTAACGGTGTCTTGTTGCCCTATCTACAGGCACAACAGCACTGGGCATCTGGGCTTTCCCAGAGACGCAACATCTCATGGCGCTCGGCCGCGGTAAGAGTCTCTTGCCGAAAAAGCAAACGTCCGGCTCCTTCTCCCACAGGGAAGGGGCCCAGCCCTGAAAGCTGTTGCTGCTCTTCACGGTGTGTCTTGTTGCCCTATCTACAGGCACAACAGCACTGGGCATCTGGGCTTTCCCAGAGACGCAACATCTCATGGCGCTCGGCCGCGTAAGAGTCTCTTGCCGAAAAAGCAAACGTCCGGCTCCTTCTCCCACAGGGAAGGGCCCAGCCCTGAAAGCTGTTGCTGCTCTTCACGGTGCCTTGGCGCCCTATCTACAGGCACAACAGCACTGGGCATCTGGGCTTTCCCAGAGACGCAACATCTCATGGCGCTCGGCCGCGTAATAGTCTCTTGCCGAAAAAGCAAACGTCCGGCTCCTTCTCCCACAGGGGAAGGGCCCAGCCCTGAAAGCTGTTGCTGCTCTTCACGGTGCCTTGGCGCCTCTATCTACAGGCACAACAGCACTGGGGATCTGGGCTTTCCCAGAGACGCAACATCTCATGGCGCTCGGCCGCGGCAGAGCCTCTTGCCGAAAAGGCAAACGTCCGGCTCCTTCTGCCCCAGGGAAATGCCCAGCCCTGAAAGCTGTTGCTGCTCTTCACGGTGCCTTGGCGCCCTATCTACAGGCACAACAGCACTGGGCATCTGGGCTTTCCCAGAGACGCAACATCTCATGGCGCTCGGCCGCGGCAGAGCCTCTTGCCGAAAAGGCAAACGTCCGGCTCCTTCTCCCACAGGGAAGGGCCCAGCCCTTAAAGCTGTTGCTGCTCTTCACGGTGCCTTGGCACCCTATCTACAGGCACAACGGCACTGGGGATCTGGGCTTTCCCAGAGACGCAACATCTCATGGCGCTCGGCCGCGGCAGAGCCTCTTGCCGAAAAGGCAAACGTCCGGCTCCTTCTGCCACAGGGAAACGCCCAGGCCTGAAAGCTGTTGCTGCTCTTCACGGTGCCTTGGTGCCCTATCTACAGGCACAACAGCACTGGGGATATGGGCTTTCCCAGAGACACAACATCTCATGGCGCTCGGCCACGGCAGAGCCTCTTGCCGAAAAGGCAAACGTCCGGCTCCTTCTCCCACAGGGAAGGGCCCAGCCCTGAAAGCTGTTGCTGCTCTTCACGGTGCCTTGGCGCCCTATCTACAGGCACAACAGCACTGGGCATCTGGGCTTTCCCAGAGACGCAACATCTCATGGTGGTTGGCCGCGGCAGAGCCTCTTGCCGAAAAGGGAAACGTCCGGCTCCTTCTCCCACAGGGAAGGGCCCAGCCCTGAAAACTGTTGCTGCTCTTCACGGTGCCTTGGCACCCTATCTACAGGCACAACAGCAGTGGGCATCTGGGCTTTCCCAGAGACGCAACATCTCATGGCGCTCGGCCGCGGCAGAGCCTCTTGCCGAAAAGGCAAACGTCCGGCTCCTTCTCCCACAGGGAAGGGCCCAGCCCTGAAAGCTGTTGCTGCTCTTCACGGTGCCTTGGTGCCCTATCTACAGGCACAACAGCACTGGGCATCTGGGCTTTTCCAGAGACGCAACATCTCATGGCGCTCGGGCCGCGGCAGAGCCTCTTGCCGAAAAGGCAAACGTCCGGCTCCTTCTCCCACAGGGAAATGCCCAGCCCTGTAAGCTGTTGCTGCTCTTAACGGTGTCTTGGTGCCCTATCTACAGGCACAACAGCACTTGGGATATGGGCTTTCCCAGAGACGCAACATCTCAAGGCGCTCGGCCGCGGCAGAGCCTCTTGCCGAAAAGGCAAACGTCCGGCTCCTTCTCCCACAGGGAAGGGCCCAGCCCTGAAAGCTGTTGCTGCTCTTCACGGTGCCTTGGTGCCCTATCAACAGGAACAACAGCACTGGGCATCTGGGCTTTCCCAGAGACGCAACATCTCATGGCGCTCGGCCTCGGCAGAGCCTCTTGCCGAAAAGGGAAACGTCCGGCTCCTTCTCCCACAGGGAAGGGCCCAGCCCTGAAAGCTGTTGCTGCTCTTCACGGTGCCTTGGTGCCCTATCTACAGGAACAACAGCACTGGGCATCTGGGCTTTCCCAGAGATGCAACATCTCATGGTGGTTGGCCGCGGCAGATCCTCTTGCCGAAAAGGCAAACGTCCGGCTCCTTCTCCCACAGGGAAGGGCCCAGACTGAAAGCTGTTGCTGCTCTTCACGGTGCCTTGGCGCCCTATCTACAGGCACAACAGCACTGGGCATCTGGGCTTTTCCAGAGACGCAACATCTCATGGCGCTCGGCCGCGGCAGAGCCTCTTGCCGAAAAGGCAAACGTCCGGCTCCTTCTCCCACAGGGAAATGCCCAGCCCTGTAAGCTGTTGCTGCTCTTAACGGTGTCTTGGTGCCCTATCTACAGGCACAACAGCACTTGGGATATGGGCTTTCCCAGAGACGCAACATCTCATGGCACTCGGCCGCGGCAGAGCCTCTTGCCGAAAAGGCAAACGTCCGGCTCCTTCTCCCACAGGGAAGGGCCCAGCCCTGAAAGCTGTTGCTGCTCTTCACGGTGCCTTGGTGCCCTATCAACAGGAACAACAGCACTGGGCATCTGGGCTTTTCCAGAGACGCAACATCTCATGGTGTTTGGCCGCGGCAGAGCCTCTTGCCGAAAAGGGAAACGTCCGGCTCCTTCTCCCACAGGGAAGGGCCCAGACTGAAAGCTGTTGCTGCTCTTCACGGTGCCTTGGTGCCCTATCTACAGGCACAACAGCACTGGGGATCTGGGCTTTCCCAGAGATGCAACATCTCATGGCGCTCGGCCGCGGCAGAGCCTCTTGCCGAAAAGGCAAACGTCCGGCTCCTTCTCCCACAGGGAAGGGCCCAGACCTGAAAGCTGTTGCTGCTCTTCACGGTGCCTTGGTGCCCTATCTACAGGCACAACAGCACTGGGGATCTGGGCTTTCCCAGAGACGCAACATCTCATGGCGCTCGGCCGCGGCAGAGCCTCTTGCAGAAAAAGCAAACGTCCGGCTCCTTCTCCCACAGGGAAGGGCCCAGACCTGAAAGCTGTTGCTGCTCTTCACAGTGCCTTGGCGCCCTATCTACAGGCACAACAGCACTGGGCATCTGGGCTTTCCCAGAGACGCAACATCTCATGGTGGTTAGCCGCGGCAGAGCCTCTTGCCGAAAAGGCAAACGTCCGGCTCCTTCTCCCACAAGGAAGGGCCCAGCCCTGAAAGCTGTTGCTGCTCTTCACGGTGTCTTGTTGCCCTATCTACAGGCACAACAGCACTGGGCATCTGGGCTTTCCCAGAGACGCAACATCTCATGGCGCTCGGCCGCGTAAGGGTCTCTTGCCGAAAAAGCAAACGTCCGGCTCCTTCTCCCACAGGGAAGGGCCCAGCCCTGAAAGCTGTTGCTGCTCTTCACGGTGCCTTGGCGCCCTATCTACAGGCACAACAGCACTGGGCATCTGGGCTTTCCCAGAGACGCAACATCTCATGGCGCTCGGCCGCGTAAGAGTCTCTTGCCGAAAAAGCAAACGTCCGGCTCCTTCTCCCACAGGGAAGGGCCCAGCCCTGAAAGCTGTTGCTGCTCTACACGGTGCCTTGGCGCCCTATCTACAGGAACAACAGCACTGGGCATCTGGGCTTTCCCAGAGACGCAACATCTCATGGCGCTCGGCCGCGGCACAGCCTCTTGCCGAAAAGGCAAACGTCCGGCTCCTTCTCCCACAGGGAAATGCCCAGCCCTGAAAGCTGTTGCTGCTCTTCACGGTGCCTTGGCGCCCTATCTACAGGCACAACAGCACTGGGCATCTGGGCTTTCCCAGAGACGCAACATCTCATGGTGTTTGGCCGCGGCAGAGCCTCTTGCCGAAAAGGGAAACGTCCGGCTCCTTCTCCCACAGGGAAGGGCCCAGCCCTGAAAGCTGTTGCTGCTCTTCACGGTGCCTTGGTGCCCTATCTACAGGAACAACAGCACTGGGCATCTGGGCTTTCCCAGAGATGCAACATCTCATGGTGGTTGGCCGCGGCAGATCCTCTTGCCGAAAAGGCAAACGTCCGGCTCCTTCTCCCACAGGGAAGGGCCCAGACTGAAAGCTGTTGCTGCTCTTCACGGTGCCTTGGCGCCCTATCTACAGGCACAACAGCACTGGGCATCTGGGCTTTTCCAGAGACGCAACATCTCATGGCGCTCGGCCGCGTCAGAGCCTCTTGCCGAAAAGGCAAACGTCCGGCTCCTTCTCCCACAGGGAAATGCCCAGCCCTGTAAGCTGTTGCTGCTCTTAACGGTGTCTTGGTGCCCTATCTACAGGCACAACAGCACTTGGGATATGGGCTTTCCCAGAGACGCAACATCTCATGGCGCTCGGCCGCGGCAGAGCCTCTTGCCGAAAAGGCAAACGTCCGGCTCCTTCTCCCACAGGGAAGGGTCCAGCCCTGAAAGCTGTTGCTGCTCTTCACGGTGCCTTGGTGCCCTATCAACAGGAACAACAGCACTGGGCATCTGGGCTTTTCCAGAGACGCAACATCTCATGGTGTTTGGCCGCGGCAGAGCCTCTTGCCGAAAAGGGAAACGTCCGGCTCCTTCTCCCACAGGGAAGGGCCCAGACTGAAAGCTGTTGCTGCTCTTCACGGTGCCTTGGTGCCCTATCTACAGGCACAACAGCACTGGGGATCTGGGCTTTCCCAGAGATGCAACATCTCATGGCGCTCGGCCGCGGCAGAGCCTCTTGCCGAAAAGGCAAACGTCCGGCTCCTTCTCCCACAGGGAAGGGCCCAGCCCTGAAAGCTGTTGCTGCTCTTCACGGTGCCTTGGTGCCCTATCTACAGGCACAACAGCACTGGGGATCTGGGCTTTCCCAGAGACGCAACATCTCATGGCGCTCGGCCGCGGCAGAGCCTCTTGCAGAAAAAGCAAACGTCCGGCTCCTTCTCCCACAGGGAAGGGCCCAGACCTGAAAGCTGTTGCTGCTCTTCACAGTGCCTTGGCGCCCTATCTACAGGCACAACAGCACTGGGCATCTGGGCTTTCCCAGAGACGCAACATCTCATGGTGGTTAGCCGCGGCAGAGCCTCTTGCCGAAAAGGCAAACGTCCGGCTCCTTCTCCCACAAGGAAGGGCCCAGCCCTGAAAGCTGTTGCTGCTCTTCACGGTGTCTTGTTGCCCTATCTACAGGCACAACAGCACTGGGCATCTGGGCTTTCCCAGAGACGCAACATCTCATGGCGCTCGGCCGCGTAAGAGTCTCTTGCCGAAAAAGCAAACGTCCGGCTCCTTCTCCCACAGGGAAGGGCCCAGCCCTGAAAGCTGTTGCTGCTCTTCACGGTGCCTTGGCGCCCTATCTACAGGCACAACAGCACTGGGCATCTGGGCTTTCCCAGAGACGCAACATCTCATGGCGCTCGGCCGCGTAAGAGTCTCTTGCCGAAAAAGCAAACGTGCGGCTCCTTCTCCCACAGGGAAGGGCCCAGCCCTGAAAGCTGTTGCTGCTCTACACGGTGCCTTGGCGCCCTATCTACAGGCACAACAGCACTGGGGATCTGGGCTTTCCCAGAGACGCAACATCTCATGGCGCTCGGCCGCGGCACAGCCTCTTGCCGAAAAGGCAAACGTCCGGCTCCTTCTCCCACAGGGAAATGCCCAGCCCTGAAAGCTGTTGCTGCTCTTCACGGTGCCTTGGCGCCCTATCTACAGGCACAACAGCACTGGGCATCTGGGCTTTCCCAGAGACGCAACATCTCATGGCGCTCGGCCGCGGCAGAGCCTCTTGCCGAAAAGGCAAACGTCCGGCTCCTTCTCCCACAGGGAAGGGCCCAGCCCTGAAAGCTGTTGCTGCTCTTCACGGTGCCTTGGCACCCTATCTACAGGCACAACGGCACTGGGGATCTGGGCTTTCCCAGAGACGCAACATCTCATGGCGCTCGGCCGCGGCAGAGCCTCTTGCCGAAAAGGCAAACGTCCGGCTCCTTCTGCCACAGGGAAACGCCCAGGCCTGAAAGCTGTTGCTGCTCTTCACGGTGCCTTGGTGCCCTATCTACAGGCACAACAGCACTGGGGATCAGGGCTTTCCCAGAGACGCAACATCTCATGGCGCTCGGCCACGGCAGAGCCTCTTGCCGAAAAGGCAAACGTCCGGCTCCTTCTCCCACAGGGAAGGGCCCAGCCCTGAAAGCTGTTGCTGCTCTTCACGGTGCCTTGGCGCCCTATCTACAGGCACAACAGCACTGGGCATCTGGGCTTTCCCAGAGACGCAACATCTCATGGTGGTTGGCCGCGGCAGAGCGTCTTGCCGAAAAGGGAAACGTCCGGCTCCTTCTCCCACAGGGAAGGGCCCAGCCCTGAAAACTGTTGCTGCTCTTCACGGTGCCTTGGCACCCTATCTACAGGCACAACAGCAGTGAGCATCTGGGCTTTCCCAGAGACGCAACATCTCATGGCGCTCGGCCGCGGCAGAGCCTCTTGCCGAAAAGGCAAACGTCCGGCTCCTTCTCCCACAGGGAAGGGCCCAGCCCTGAAAGCTGTTGCTGCTCTTCACGGTGCCTTGGTGCCCTATCTACAGGCACAACAGCACTGGGCATCTGGGCTTTTCCAGAGACGCAACATCTCATGGCGCTCGGCCGCGGCAGAGCCTCTTGCCGAAAAGGCAAACATCCGGCTCCTTCTCCCACAGGGAAATGCCCAGCCCTGTAAGCTGTTGCTGCTCTTCACGGTGTCTTGGTGCCCTATCTACAGGCACAACAGCACTTGGGATATGGGCTTTCCCAGAGACGCAACATCTCATGGCGCTCGGCCGCGGCAGAGCCTCTTGCCGAAAAGGCAAACGTCCGGCTCCTTCTCCCACAGGGAAGGGCCCAGCCCTGAAAGCTGTTGCTGCTCTTCACGGTGCCTTGGTGCCCTATCAACAGGAACAACAGCACTGGGCATCTGGGCTTTCCCAGAGACGCAACATCTCATGGTGTTTGGCCGCGGCAGAGCCTCTTGCCGAAAAGGGAAACGTCCGGCTCCTTCTCCCACAGGGAAGGGCCCAGCCCTGAAAGCTGTTGCTGCTCTTCACGGTGCCTTGGTGCCCTATCTACAGGAACAACAGCACTGGGGATCTGGGCTTTCCCAGAGATGCAACATCTCATGGCGCTCGGCCGCTGCAGAGCCTCTTGCCGAAAAAGCAAACGTCCGGCTCCTTCTCCCACAGGGAAGGGCCCAGCCCTGAAAGCTGTTGCTGCTCTTCACGGTGCCTTGGCGCCCTATCTACAGGCACAACAGCACTGGGGATCTGGGCTTTCCCAGAGACGCAACATCTCATGGCGCAGGCCGTGGCAGAGCCTCTTGCCGAAAAGGCAAACGTCCGGCTCCTTCTCCCACAGGGAAGGGCCCAGCCCTGAAAGCTGTTGCTGCTCTTCACGGTGCCTTGGCGCCCTATCTACAGGCACAACAGCAGTGGGGATCTGGGCTTTCCCAGAGACGCAACATCTCATGGCGCTCGGCCACGGCAGAGCCTTTTGCCGAAAAGGCAAATGTCCGGCTCCTTCTCCCACAGGGAAACGCCCAGCCCTGAAAGCTGTTGCTGCTCTTCACGGTGCCTTTGTGCCCTATCTACAGGCACAACAGCACTGGGGATATGGGCTTTCCCAGAGACGCAACATCTCATGGCGCTCGGCCGCGGCAGAGCCTCTTGCCGAAAAGGCAAACGTCCGGCTCCTTCTCCCACAGGGAAGGGCCCAGCCCTGAAAGCTCTTGCTGCTCTTCACGGTGCCTTGGCACCCTATCTACAGGCACAACGGCACTGGGCATCTGGGCTTTCCCAGAGACGCAACATCTCATGGTGGTTGGCCGAGGAAGAGCCTCTTGCCGAAAAGGCAAACGTCCGGCTCCTTCTCCCACAGGGAAGGGCCCAGACTGAAAGCTGTTGCTGCTCTTCACGGTGCCTTGGTGCCCTATCTACAGGCACAACAGCACTGGGCATCTGGGCTTTTCCAGAGACGCAACATCTCATGGCGCTCGGCCGCGGCAGAGCCTCTTGCCGAAAAGGCAAACGTCCGGCTCCTTCTCCCTCAGGGAAATGCCCAGCCCTGTAAGCTGTTGCTGCTCTTAACGGTGTCTTGGTGCCCTATCTACAGGCACAACAGCACTTGGGATATGGGCTTTCCCAGAGACGCAACATCTCATGGCGCTCGGCCGCGGCAGAGCCTCTTGCCGAAAAGGCAAACGTCCGGCTCCTTCTCCCACAGGGAAACGCCCAGCCCTGAAAGCTGTTGCTGCTCTTCACAGTGCCTTGGTGCCCTATCAACAGGAACAACAGCACTGGAGATAAGGGCTTTCCCAGAGACGCAACATCTCATGGTGGTTGGCCGAGGCAGAGCCTCTTGCCGAAAAGGCAAACGTCCGGCTCCTTCTCCCACAGGGAAGGGCCCAGACTGAAAGCTGTTGCTGCTCTTCACGGTGCCTTGGCGCCCTATCTACAGGCACAACAGCACTGGCCATCTCGGCTTTCCCAGAGACGCAACATCTCATGGCGCTCGGCTGCGGCAGAGCCTCTTGCCGAAAAGGCAAACGTCCGGCTCCTTCTCCCACAGGGAAATGCCCAGCCCTGTAAGCTGTTGCTGCTCTTAACGGTGTCTTGGTGCCCTATCTACAGGCACAACAGCACTTGGGATATGGGCTTTCCCAGAGACGCAACATCTCATGGCGCTCGGCCGCGGCAGAGCCTCTTGCCGAAAAGGCAAACGTCCGGCTCCTTCTCCCACAGGGAAGGGCCCAGCCCTGAAAGCTGTTGCTGCTCTTCACGGTGCCTTGGTGCCCTATCAACAGGAACAACAGCACTGGGCATCTGGGCTTTCCCAGAGACGCAACATCTCATGGTGTTTGGCCGCGGCATAGCCTCTTGCCGAAAAGGGAAACGTCCGGCTCCTTCTCCCACAGGGAAGGGCCCAGACTGAAAGCTGTTGCTGCTCTTCACGGTGCCTTGGTGCCCTATCTACAGGCACAACAGCACTGGGGATCTGGGCTTTCCCAGAGATGCAACATCTCATGGCGCTCGGCCGCGGCAGAGCCTCTTGCCGAAAAGGCAAACGTCCGGCTCCTTCTGCCACAGGGAAGGGCCCAGCCCTGAAAGCTGTTGCTGCTCTTCACGGTGCCTTGGTGCCCTATCTACAGGCACAACAGCACTGGGATCTGGGCTTTCCCAGAGATGCAACATCTCATGGCGCTCGGCCGCGGCAGAGCCTCTTGCCGAAAAAGCAAACGTCCGGCTCCTTCTGCCACAGGGAAGGGCCCAGCCCTGAAAGCTGTTGCTGCTCTTCACGGTGCCTTGGTGCCCTATCAACAGGAACAACAGCACTGGGCATCTGGGCTTTCCCAGAAACGCAACATCTCATGGTGGTTGGCCGAGGAAGAGCCTCTTGCCGAAAAGGCAAACGTCCGGCTCCTTCTCCCACAGGGAAGGGCCCAGACTGAAAGCTGTTGCTGCTCTTCACGGTGCCTTGGTGCCCTATCTACAGGCACAACAGCACTGGGCATCTGGGCTTTTCCAGAGACGCAACATCTCATGGCGCTCGGCCGCGGCAGAGCCTCTTGCCGAAAAGGCAAACGTCCGGCTCCTTCTCCCTCAGGGAAATGCCCAGCCCTGTAAGCTGTTGCTGCTCTTAACGGTGTCTTGGTGCCCTATCTACAGGCACAACAGCACTTGGGATATGGGCTTTCCCAGAGACGCAACATCTCATGGCGCTCGGCCGCGGCAGAGCCTCTTGCCGAAAAGGCAAACGTCCGGCTCCTTCTCCCACAGGGAAACGCCCAGCCCTGAAAGCTGTTGCTGCTCTTCACAGTGCCTTGGTGCCCTATCAACAGGAACAACAGCACTGGGCATCTGGGCTTTCCCAGAGACGCAACATCTCATAGTGGTTGGCCGAGGCAGAGCCTCTTGCCGAAAAGGCAAACGTCCGGCTCCTTCTCCCACAGGGAAGGGCCCAGACTGAAAGCTGTTGCTGCTCTTCACGGTGCCTTGGCGCCCTATCTACAGGCACAACAGCACTGGCCATCTCGGCTTTCCCAGAGACGCAACATCTCATGGCGCTCGGCTGCGGCAGAGCCTCTTGCCGAAAAGGCAAACGTCCGGCTCCTTCTCCCACAGGGAAATGCCCAGCCCTGTAAGCTGTTGCTGCTCTTAACGGTGTCTTGGTGCCCTATCTACAGGCACAACAGCACTTGGGATATGGGCTTTCCCAGAGACGCAACATCTCATGGCGCTCGGCCGCGGCAGAGCCTCTTGCCGAAAAGGCAAACGTCCGGCTCCTTCTGCCCCAGGGAAGGGCCCAGCCCTGAAAGCTGTTGCTGCTCTTCACGGTGCCTTGGTGCCCTATCTACAGGCACAACAGCACTGGGGATCTGGGCTTTCCCAGAGATGCAACATCTCATGGCGCTCGGCCGCGGCACAGCCTCTTGCCGAAAAGGCAAACGTCCGGCTCCTTCTCCCACAGGGAAGGGCCCAGCCCTGAAAGCTGTTGCTGCTCTTCACGGTGCCTTGGTGCCCTATCTACAGGCACAACAGCACTGGGGATCTGGGCTTTCCCAGAGATGCAACATCTCATGGCGCTCGGCCGCGGCAGAGCCTCTTGCCGAAAAAGCAAACGTCCGACTCCTTCTCCCACAGGGAAGGGCCCAGACCTGAAAGCTGTTGCTGCTCTTCACAGTGCCTTGGCGCCCTATCTACAGGCACAACAGCACTGGGCATCTGGGCTTTCCCAGAGACGCAACATCTCATGGCGCTCGGCCGCGGCAGAGCCTCTTGCCGAAAAGGCAAACGTCCGGCTCCTTCTCCCACAGGGAAGGGCCCAGCCCTGAAAGCTGTTGCTGCTCTTCACGGTGCCTTGGCACCCTATCTACAGGCACAACGGCACTGGGGATCTGGGCTTTCCCAGAGACGCAACATCTCATGGCGCTCGGCCGCGGCAGAGCCTCTTGCCGAAAAGGCAAACGTCCGGCTCCTTCTCCCACAGGGAAGGGCCCAGCCCTGAAAGCTGTTGCTGCTCTTCACGGTGCCTTGGTGCCCTATCTACAGGCACAACAGCACTGGGGATCAGGGCTTTCCCAGAGACGCAACATCTCATGGCGCTCGGCCACGGCAGAGCCTCTTGCCGAAAAGGCAAACGTCCGGCTCCTTCTCCCACAGGGAAGGGCCCAGCCCTGAAAGCTGTTGCTGCTCTTCACGGTGCCTTGGCGCCCTATCTACAGGCACAACAGCACTGGGGATCTGGGCTTTCCCAGAGACTCAACATCTCATGGCGCTCGGCCGCGGCAGAGCCTCTTGCCGAAAAGGCAAACGTCCGGCTCCTTCTCCCACAGGGAAATGCCCAGCCCTGAAAGCTGTTGCTGCTCTTCACGGTGCCTTGGCACCGTATCTACAGGCACAACGGCACTGGGGATCTGGGCTTTCCCAGAGACGCAACATCTCATGGCGCTCGGCCGCGGCAGAGCCTCTTGCCGAAAAGGCAAACGTCCGGCTCCTTCTCCCACAGGGAAATGCCCAGCCCTGAAAGCTGTTGCTGCTCTTCACAGTGCCTTGGCGCCCTATCTACAGGCACAACAGCACTGGGCATCTGGGCTTTCCCAGAGACGCAACTTCTCATGGTGGTTGGCCGCGGCAGAGCCTCTTGCCGAAAAGGCAAACGTCTGGCTCCTTCTCCCACAGGGAAGGGCCCAGCCCTGTGAGCTGTTGCTGCTCTTCACGGTGCCTTGGCGCCCTATCTACAGGCACAACAGCAGTGGGGATCTGGGCTTTCCCAGAGATGCAACATCTCATGGCGCTCGGCCACGGCAGAGCCTCTTGCCGAAAAGGCAAACGTCCGGCTCCTTCTCCCACAGGGAAGGGCCCAGCCCTGAAAACTGTTGCTGCTCTTCACGGTGCCTTGGTGCCCTATCTACAGGCACAACAGCACTGGGATCTGGGCTTTTCCAGAGACGCAACATCTCATGGCGCTCGGCCGCGGCAGAGCCTCTTGCCGAAAAGGCAAACGTCCGGCTCCTTCTCCCACAGGGAAATGCCCAGCCCTGAAAGCTGTTGCTGCTCTTCACGGTGTCTTGTTGCCCTATCTTCAGGCACAACAGCACTGGGCATCTGGGCTTTCCCAGAGACGCAACATCTCATGGCGCTCGGCCGCGGCAGAGCCTCTTGCCGAAAAAGCAAACGTCCGGCTCCTTCTCCCACAGGGAAGGGCCCAGCCCTGAAAGCTGTTGCTGCTCTTCACGGTGCCTTGGCGCCCTATCTACAGGCACAACAGCACTGGGGATCTGGGCTTTCCCAGAGACTCAACATCTCATGGCGCTCGGCCGCGGCAGAGCCTCTTGCCGAAAAGGCAAACGTCCGGCTCCTTCTCCCACAGGGAAATGCCCAGCCCTGAAAGCTCTTGCTGCTCTTCACGGTGCCTTGGCACCGTATCTACAGGCACAACGGCACTGGGGATCTGGGCTTTCCCAGAGACGCAACATCTCATGGCGCTCGGCCGCGGCAGAGCCTCTTGCCGAAAAGGCAAACGTCCGGCTCCTTCTCCCACAGGGAAGGGCCCAGCCCTGAAAGCTGTTGCTGCTCTTCACGGTGCCTTGGTGCCCTATCTACAGGAACAACAGCACTGGGCATCTGGGCTTTCCCAGAAACGCAACATCTCATGGTGGTTGGCCGAGGAAGAGCCTCTTGCCGAAAAGGCAAACGTCCGGCTCCTTCTCCCACAGGGAAGGGCCCAGACTGAAAGCTGTTGCTGCTCTTCACGGTGCCTTGGTGCCCTATCTACAGGCACAACAGCACTGGGCATCTGGGCTTTTCCAGAGACGCAACATCTCATGGCGCTCGGCCGCGGCAGAGCCTCTTGCCGAAAAGGCAAACGTCCGGCTCCTTCTCCCTCAGGGAAATGCCCAGCCCTGTAAGCTGTTGCTGCTCTTAACGGTGTCTTGGTGCCCTATCTACAGGCACAACAGCACTTGGGATATGGGCTTTCCCAGAGACGCAACATCTCATGGCGCTCGGCCGCGGCAGAGCCTCTTGCCGAAAAGGCAAACGTCCGGCTCCTTCTCCCACAGGGAAACGCCCAGCCCTGAAAGCTGTTGCTGCTCTTCACAGTGCCTTGGTGCCCTATCAACAGGAACAACAGCACTGGGCATCTGGGCTTTCCCAGAGACGCAACATCTCATAGTGGTTGGCCGAGGCAGAGCCTCTTGCCGAAAAGGCAAACGTCCGGCTCCTTCTCCCACAGGGAAGGGCCCAGACTGAAAGCTGTTGCTGCTCTTCACGGTGCCTTGGCGCCCTATCTACAGGCACAACAGCACTGGGCATCTCGGCTTTCCCAGAGACGCAACATCTCATGGCGCTCGGCTGCGGCAGAGCCTCTTGCCGAAAAGGCAAACGTCCGGCTCCTTCTCCCACAGGGAAATGCCCAGCCCTGTAAGCTGTTGCTGCTCTTAACGGTGTCTTGGTGCCCTATCTACAGGCACAACAGCACTTGGGATATGGGCTTTCCCAGAGACGCAACATCTCATGGCGCTCGGCCGCGGCAGAGCCTCTTGCCGAAAAGGCAAACGTCCGGCTCCTTCTGCCCCAGGGAAGGGCCCAGCCCTGAAAGCTGTTGCTGCTCTTCACGGTGCCTTGGTGCCCTATCTACAGGCAGAACAGCACTGGGCATCTGGGCTTTCCCAGAGACGCAACATCTCATGGTGTTTGGCCGCGGCATAGCCTCTTGCCGAAAAGGGAAACGTCCGGCTCCTTCTCCCACAGGGAAGGGCCCAGACTGAAAGCTGTTGCTGCTCTTCACGGTGCCTTGGTGCCCTATCTACAGGCACAACAGCACTGGGGATCTGGGCTTTCCCAGAGATGCAACATCTCATGGCGCTCGGCCGCGGCAGAGCCTCTTGCCGAAAAAGCAAACGTCCGACTCCTTCTCCCACAGGGAAGGGCCCAGACCTGAAAGCTGTTGCTGCTCTTCACAGTGCCTTGGCGCCCTATCTACAGGCACAACAGCACTGGGCATCTGGGCTTTCCCAGAGACGCAACATCTCATGGCGCTCGGCCGCGGCAGAGCCTCTTGCCGAAAAGGCAAACGTCCGGCTCCTTCTCCCACAGGGAAGGGCCCAGCCCTGAAAGCTGTTGCTGCTCTTCACGGTGCCTTGGCACCCTATCTACAGGCACAACGGCACTGGGGATCTGGGCTTTCCCAGAGACGCAACATCTCATGGCGCTCGGCCACGGCAGAGCCTCTTGCCGAAAAGGCAAACGTCCGGCTCCTTCTCCCACAGGGAAGGGCCCAGCCCTGAAAGCTGTTGCTGCTCTTCACGGTGCCTTGGCGCCCTATCTACAGGCACAACAGCACTGGGGATCTGGGCTTTCCCAGAGACTCAACATCTCATGGCGCTCGGCCGCGGCAGAGCCTCTTGCTGAAAAGGCAAACGTCCGGCTCCTTCTCCCACAGGGAAATGCCCAGCCCTGAAAGCTGTTGCTGCTCTTCACGGTGCCTTGGCACCGTATCTACAGGCACAACGGCACTGGGGATCTGGGCTTTCCCAGAGACGCAACATCTCATGGCGCTCGGCCGCGGCAGAGCCTCTTGCCGAAAAGGCAAACGTCCGGCTCCTTCTCCCACAGGGAAATGCCCAGCCCTGAAAGCTGTTGCTGCTCTTCACAGTGCCTTGGCGCCCTATCTACAGGCACAACAGCACTGGGCATCTGGGCTTTCCCAGAGACGCAACTTCTCATGGTGGTTGGCCGCGGCAGAGCCTCTTGCCGAAAAGGCAAACGTCTGGCTCATTCTCCCACAGGGAAGGGCCCAGCCCTGTGAGCTGTTGCTGCTCTTCACGGTGCCTTGGCGCCCTATCTACAGGCACAACAGCAGTGGGGATCTGGGCTTTCCCAGAGATGCAACATCTCATGGCGCTCGGCCACGGCAGAGCCTCTTGCCGAAAAGGCAAACGTCCGGCTCCTTCTCCCACAGGGAAGGGCCCAGCCCTGAAAACTGTTGCTGCTCTTCACGGTGCCTTGGTGCCCTATCTACAGGCACAACAGCACTGGGATCTGGGCTTTTCCAGAGACGCAACATCTCATGGCGCTCGGCCGCGGCAGAGCCTCTTGCCGAAAAGGCAAACGTCCGGCTCCTTCTCCCACAGGGAAATGCCCAGCCCTGAAAGCTGTTGCTGCTCTTCACGGTGTCTTGTTGCCCTATCTACAGGCACAACAGCACTGGGCATCTGGGCTTTCCCAGAGACGCAACATCTCATGGCGCTCGGCCGCGGCAGAGCCTCTTGCCGAAAAAGCAAACGTCCGGCTCCTTCTCCCACAGGGAAGGGCCCAGCCCTGAAAGCTGTTGCTGCTCTTCACGGTGCCTTGGCGCCCTATCAACAGGAACAACAGCACTGGGCATCTGGGCTTTCCCAGAGACGCAACATCTCATAGTGGTTGGCCGAGGCAGAGCCTCTTGCCGAAAAGGCAAACGTCCGGCTCCTTCTCCCACAGGGAAGGGCCCAGACTGAAAGCTGTTGCTGCTCTTCACGGTGCCTTGGCGCCCTATCTACAGGCACAACAGCACTGGGCATCTCGGCTTTCCCAGAGACGCAACATCTCATGGCGCTCGGCTGCGGCAGAGCCTCTTGCCGAAAAGGCAAACGTCCGGCTCCTTCTCCCACAGGGAAATGCCCAGCCCTGTAAGCTGTTGCTGCTCTTAACGGTGTCTTGGTGCCCTATCTACAGGCACAACAGCACTTGGGATATGGGCTTTCCCAGAGACGCAACATCTCATGGCGCTCGGCCGCGGCAGAGCCTCTTGCCGAAAAGGCAAACGTCCGGCTCCTTCTGCCCCAGGGAAGGGCCCAGCCCTGAAAGCTGTTGCTGCTCTTCACGGTGCCTTGGTGCCCTATCTACAGGCACAACAGCACTGGGGATCTGGGCTTTCCCAGAGATGCAACATCTCATGGCGCTCGGCCGCGGCACAGCCTCTTGCCGAAAAGGCAAACGTCCGGCTCCTTCTCCCACAGGGAAGGGCCCAGCCCTGAAAGCTGTTGCTGCTCTTCATGGTGCCTTGGTGCCCTATCTACAGGCACAACAGCACTGGGGATCTGGGCTTTCCCAGAGATGCAACATCTCATGGCGCTCGGCCGCGGCAGAGCCTCTTGCCGAAAAAGCAAACGTCCGACTCCTTCTCCCACAGGGAAGGGCCCAGACCTGAAAGCTGTTGCTGCTCTTCACAGTGCCTTGGCGCCCTATCTACAGGCACAACAGCACTGGGCATCTGGGCTTTCCCAGAGACGCAACATCTCATGGCGCTCGGCCGCGGCAGAGCCTCTTGCCGAAAAGGCAAACGTCCGGCTCCTTCTCCCACAGGGAAACGCCCAGCCCTGAAAGCTGTTGCTGCTCTTCACAGTGCCTTGGTGCCCTATCAACAGGAACAACAGCACTGGGCATCTGGGCTTTCCCAGAGACGCAACATCTCATAGTGGTTGGCCGAGGCAGAGCCTCTTGCCGAAAAGGCAAACGTCCGGCTCCTTCTCCCACAGGGAAGGGCCCAGACTGAAAGCTGTTGCTGCTCTTCACGGTGCCTTGGCGCCCTATCTACAGGCACAACAGCACTGGGCATCTCGGCTTTCCCAGAGACGCAACATCTCATGGCGCTCGGCTGCGGCAGAGCCTCTTGCCGAAAAGGCAAACGTCCGGCTCCTTCTCCCACAGGGAAATGCCCAGCCCTGTAAGCTGTTGCTGCTCTTAACGGTGTCTTGGTGCCCTATCTACAGGCACAACAGCACTTGGGATATGGGCTTTCCCAGAGACGCAACATCTCATGGCGCTCGGCCGCGGCAGAGCCTCTTGCCGAAAAGGCAAACGTCCGGCTCCTTCTGCCCCAGGGAAGGGCCCAGCCCTGAAAGCTGTTGCTGCTCTTCACGGTGCCTTGGTGCCCTATCTACAGGCAGAACAGCACTGGGCATCTGGGCTTTCCCAGAGACGCAACATCTCATGGTGTTTGGCCGCGGCATAGCCTCTTGCCGAAAAGGGAAACGTCCGGCTCCTTCTCCCACAGGGAAGGGCCCAGACTGAAAGCTGTTGCTGCTCTTCACGGTGCCTTGGTGCCCTATCTACAGGCACAACAGCACTGGGGATCTGGGCTTTCCCAGAGATGCAACATCTCATGGCGCTCGGCCGCGGCAGAGCCTCTTGCCGAAAAAGCAAACGTCCGACTCCTTCTCCCACAGGGAAGGGCCCAGACCTGAAAGCTGTTGCTGCTCTTCACAGTGCCTTGGCGCCCTATCTACAGGCACAACAGCACTGGGCATCTGGGCTTTCCCAGAGACGCAACATCTCATGGCGCTCGGCCGCGGCAGAGCCTCTTGCCGAAAAGGCAAACGTCCGGCTCCTTCTCCCACAGGGAAGGGCCCAGCCCTGAAAGCTGTTGCTGCTCTTCACGGTGCCTTGGCACCCTATCTACAGGCACAACGGCACTGGGGATCTGGGCTTTCCCAGAGACGCAACATCTCATGGCGCTCGGCCACGGCAGAGCCTCTTGCCGAAAAGGCAAACGTCCGGCTCCTTCTCCCACAGGGAAGGGCCCAGCCCTGAAAGCTGTTGCTGCTCTTCACGGTGCCTTGGCGCCCTATCTACAGGCACAACAGCACTGGGGATCTGGGCTTTCCCAGAGACTCAACATCTCATGGCGCTCGGCCGCGGCAGAGCCTCTTGCTGAAAAGGCAAACGTCCGGCTCCTTCTCCCACAGGGAAATGCCCAGACCTGAAAGCTGTTGCTGCTCTTCACGGTGCCTTGGCACCGTATCTACAGGCACAACGGCACTGGGGATCTGGGCTTTCCCAGAGACGCAACATCTCATGGCGCTCGGCCGCGGCAGAGCCTCTTGCCGAAAAGGCAAACGTCCGGCTCCTTCTCCCACAGGGAAATGCCCAGCCCTGAAAGCTGTTGCTGCTCTTCACAGTGCCTTGGCGCCCTATCTACAGGCACAACAGCACTGGGCATCTGGGCTTTCCCAGAGACGCAACTTCTCATGGTGGTTGGCCGCGGCAGAGCCTCTTGCCGAAAAGGCAAACGTCTGGCTCCTTCTCCCACAGGGAAGGGCCCAGCCCTGTGAGCTGTTGCTGCTCTTCACGGTGCCTTGGCGCCCTATCTACAGGCACAACAGCAGTGGGGATCTGGGCTTTCCCAGAGATGCAACATCTCATGGCGCTCGGCCACGGCAGAGCCTCTTGCCGAAAAGGCAAACGTCCGGCTCCTTCTCCCACAGGGAAGGGCCCAGCCCTGAAAACTGTTGCTGCTCTTCACGGTGCCTTGGTGCCCTATCTACAGGCACAACAGCACTGGGATCTGGGCTTTTCCAGAGACGCAACATCTCATGGCGCTCGGCCGCGGCAGAGCCTCTTGCCGAAAAGGCAAACGTCCGGCTCCTTCTCCCACAGGGAAATGCCCAGCCCTGAAAGCTGTTGCTGCTCTTCACGGTGTCTTGTTGCCCTATCTACAGGCACAACAGCACTGGGCATCTGGGCTTTCCCAGAGACGCAACATCTCATGGCGCTCGGCCGCGGCAGAGCCTCTTGCCGAAAAAGCAAACGTCCGGCTCCTTCTCCCACAGGGAAGGGCCCAGCCCTGAAAGCTGTTGCTGCTCTTCACGGTGCCTTGGCGCCCTATCAACAGGAACAACAGCACTGGGCATCTGGGCTTTCCCAGAGACGCAACATCTCATAGTGGTTGGCCGAGGCAGAGCCTCTTGCCGAAAAGGCAAACGTCCGGCTCCTTCTCCCACAGGGAAGGGCCCAGACTGAAAGCTGTTGCTGCTCTTCACGGTGCCTTGGCGCCCTATCTACAGGCACAACAGCACTGGGCATCTCGGCTTTCCCAGAGACGCAACATCTCATGGCGCTCGGCTGCGGCAGAGCCTCTTGCCGAAAAGGCAAACGTCCGGCTCCTTCTCCCACAGGGAAATGCCCAGCCCTGTAAGCTGTTGCTGCTCTTAACGGTGTCTTGGTGCCCTATCTACAGGCACAACAGCACTTGGGATATGGGCTTTCCCAGAGACGCAACATCTCATGGCGCTCGGCCGCGGCAGAGCCTCTTGCCGAAAAGGCAAACGTCCGGCTCCTTCTGCCCCAGGGAAGGGCCCAGCCCTGAAAGCTGTTGCTGCTCTTCACGGTGCCTTGGTGCCCTATCTACAGGCACAACAGCACTGGGGATCTGGGCTTTCCCAGAGATGCAACATCTCATGGCGCTCGGCCGCGGCACAGCCTCTTGCCGAAAAGGCAAACGTCCGGCTCCTTCTCCCACAGGGAAGGGCCCAGCCCTGAAAGCTGTTGCTGCTCTTCATGGTGCCTTGGTGCCCTATCTACAGGCACAACAGCACTGGGGATCTGGGCTTTCCCAGAGATGCAACATCTCATGGCGCTCGGCCGCGGCAGAGCCTCTTGCCGAAAAAGCAAACGTCCGACTCCTTCTCCCACAGGGAAGGGCCCAGACCTGAAAGCTGTTGCTGCTCTTCACAGTGCCTTGGCGCCCTATCTACAGGCACAACAGCACTGGGCATCTGGGCTTTCCCAGAGACGCAACATCTCATGGCGCTCGGCCGCGGCAGAGCCTCTTGCCGAAAAGGCAAACGTCCGGCTCCTTCTCCCACAGGGAAGGGCCCAGCCCTGAAAGCTGTTGCTGCTCTTCACGGTGCCTTGGCACCCTATCTACAGGCACAACGGCACTGGGGATCTGGGCTTTCCCAGAGACGCAACATCTCATGGCGCTCGGCCGCGGCAGAGCCTCTTGCCGAAAAGGCAAACGTCCGGCTCCTTCTCCCACAGGGAAGGGCCCAGCCCTGAAAGCTGTTGCTGCTCTTCACGGTGCCTTGGCGCCCTATCTACAGGCACAACAGCACTGGGGATCAGGGCTTTCCCAGAGACGCAACATCTCATGGCGCTCGGCCACGGCAGAGCCTCTTGCCGAAAAGGCAAACGTCCGGCTCCTTCTCCCACAGGGAAGGGCCCAGCCCTGAAAGCTGTTGCTGCTCTTCACGGTGCCTTGGCGCCCTATCTACAGGCACAACAGCACTGGGGATCTGGGCTTTCCCAGAGACTCAACATCTCATGGCGCTCGGCCGCGGCAGAGCCTCTTGCTGAAAAGGCAAACGTCCGGCTCCTTCTCCCACAGGGAAATGCCCAGCCCTGAAAGCTGTTGCTGCTCTTCACGGTGCCTTGGCACCGTATCTACAGGCACAACGGCACTGGGGATCTGGGCTTTCCCAGAGACGCAACATCTCATGGCGCTCGGCCGCGGCAGAGCCTCTTGCCGAAAAGGCAAACGTCCGGCTCCTTCTCCCACAGGGAAATGCCCAGCCCTGAAAGCTGTTGCTGCTCTTCACAGTGCCTTGGCGCCCTATCTACAGGCACAACAGCACTGGGCATCTGGGCTTTCCCAGAGACGCAACTTCTCATGGTGGTTGGCCGCGGCAGAGCCTCTTGCCGAAAAGGCAAACGTCTGGCTCCTTCTCCCACAGGGAAGGGCCCAGCCCTGTGAGCTGTTGCTGCTCTTCACGGTGCCTTGGCGCCCTATCTACAGGCACAACAGCAGTGGGGATCTGGGCTTTCCCAGAGATGCAACATCTCATGGCGCTCGGCCACGGCAGAGCCTCTTGCCGAAAAGGCAAACGTCCGGCTCCTTCTCCCACAGGGAAGGGCCCAGCCCTGAAAACTGTTGCTGCTCTTCACGGTGCCTTGGTGCCCTATCTACAGGCACAACAGCACTGGGATCTGGGCTTTTCCAGAGACGCAACATCTCATGGCGCTCGGCCGCGGCAGAGCCTCTTGCCGAAAAGGCAAACGTCCGGCTCCTTCTCCCACAGGGAAATGCCCAGCCCTGAAAGCTGTTGCTGCTCTTCACGGTGTCTTGTTGCCCTATCTACAGGCACAACAGCACTGGGCATCTGGGCTTTCCCAGAGACGCAACATCTCATGGCGCTCGGCCGCGGCAGAGCCTCTTGCCGAAAAAGCAAACGTCCGGCTCCTTCTCCCACAGGGAAGGGCCCAGCCCTGAAAGCTGTTGCTGCTCTTCACGGTGCCTTGGCGCCCTATCTACAGGCACAACAGCACTGGGGATCTGGGCTTTCCCAGAGACTCAACATCTCATGGCGCTCGGCCGCGGCAGAGCCTCTTGCCGAAAAGGCAAACGTCCGGCTCCTTCTCCCACAGGGAAATGCCCAGCCCTGAAAGCTCTTGCTGCTCTTCACGGTGCCTTGGCACCGTATCTACAGGCACAACGGCACTGGGGATCTGGGCTTTCCCAGAGACGCAACATCTCATGGCGCTCGGCCGCGGCAGAGCCTCTTGCCGAAAAGGCAAACGTCCGGCTCCTTCTCCCACAGGGAAGGGCCCAGCCCTGAAAGCTGTTGCTGCTCTTCACGGTGCCTTGGTGCCCTATCTACAGGCACAACAGCACTGGGCATCTGGGCTTTTCCAGAGACGCAACATCTCATGGCGCTCGGCCGCGGCAGAGCCTCTTGCCGAAAAGGCAAACGTCCGGCTCCTTCTCCCTCAGGGAAATGCCCAGCCCTGTAAGCTGTTGCTGCTCTTAACGGTGTCTTGGTGCCCTATCTACAGGCACAACAGCACTTCGGATATGGGCTTTCCCAGAGACGCAACATCTCATGGCGCTCGGCCGCGGCAGAGCCTCTTGCCGAAAAGGCAAACGTCCGGCTCCTTCTCCCACAGGGAAACGCCCAGCCCTGAAAGCTGTTGCTGCTCTTCACAGTGCCTTGGCGCCCTATCAACAGGCACAACAGCACTGGGCATCTGGGCTTTCCCAGAGACGCAACATCTCATGGTGGTTGGCCGAGGCAGAGCCTCTTGCCGAAAAGGCAAACGTCCGGCTCCTTCTCCCACAGGGAAGGGCCCAGACTGAAAGCTGTTGCTGCTCTTCACGGTGCCTTGGCACCCTATCTACAGGCACAACGGCACTGGGGATCTGGGCTTTCCCAGAGACGCAACATCTCATGGCGCTCGGCCGCGGCAGAGCCTCTTGCCGAAAAGGCAAACGTCCGGCTCCTTCTCCCACAGGGAAGGGCCCAGCCCTGAAAGCTGTTGCTGCTCTTCACGGTGCCTTGGTGCCCTATCTACAGGCACAACAGCACTGGGGATCAGGGCTTTCCCAGAGACGCAACATCTCATGGCGCTCGGCCACGGCAGAGCCTCTTGCCGAAAAGGCAAACGTCCGGCTCCTTCTCCCACAGGGAAGGGCCCAGCCCTGAAAGCTGTTGCTGCTCTTCACGGTGCCTTGGCGCCCTATCTACAGGCACAACAGCACTGGGGATCTGGGCTTTCCCAGAGACTCAACATCTCATGGCGCTCGGCCGCGGCAGAGCCTCTTGCTGAAAAGGCAAACGTCCGGCTCCTTCTCCCACAGGGAAATGCCCAGCCCTGAAAGCTGTTGCTGCTCTTCACGGTGCCTTGGCACCGTATCTACAGGCACAACGGCACTGGGGATCTGGGCTTTCCCAGAGACGCAACATCTCATGGCGCTCGGCCGCGGCAGAGCCTCTTGCCGAAAAGGCAAACGTCCGGCTCCTTCTCCCACAGGGAAATGCCCAGCCCTGAAAGCTGTTGCTGCTCTTCACAGTGCCTTGGCGCCCTATCTACAGGCACAACAGCACTGGGCATCTGGGCTTTCCCAGAGACGCAACTTCTCATGGTGGTTGGCCGCGGCAGAGCCTCTTGCCGAAAAGGCAAACGTCTGGCTCCTTCTCCCACAGGGAAGGGCCCAGCCCTGTGAGCTGTTGCTGCTCTTCACGGTGCCTTGGCGCCCTATCTACAGGCACAACAGCAGTGGGGATCTGGGCTTTCCCAGAGATGCAACATCTCATGGCGCTCGGCCACGGCAGAGCCTCTTGCCGAAAAGGCAAACGTCCGGCTCCTTCTCCCACAGGGAAGGGCCCAGCCCTGAAAACTGTTGCTGCTCTTCGCGGTGCCTTGGTGCCCTATCTACAGGCACAACAGCACTGGGATCTGGGCTTTTCCAGAGACGCAACATCTCATGGCGCTCGGCCGCGGCAGAGCCTCTTGCCGAAAAGGCAAACGTCCGGCTCCTTCTCCCACAGGGAAATGCCCAGCCCTGAAAGCTGTTGCTGCTCTTCACGGTGTCTTGTTGCCCTATCTACAGGCACAACAGCACTGGGCATCTGGGCTTTCCCAGAGACGCAACATCTCATGGCGCTCGGCCGCGGCAGAGCCTCTTGCCGAAAAAGCAAACGTCCGGCTCCTTCTCCCACAGGGAAGGGCCCAGCCCTGAAAGCTGTTGCTGCTCTTCACGGTGCCTTGGCGCCCTATCTACAGGCACAACAGCACTGGGGATCTGGGCTTTCCCAGAGACTCAACATCTCATGGCGCTCGGCCGCGGCAGAGCCTCTTGCCGAAAAGGCAAACGTCCGGCTCCTTCTCCCACAGGGAAATGCCCAGCCCTGAAAGCTCTTGCTGCTCTTCACGGTGCCTTGGCACCGTATCTACAGGCACAACGGCACTGGGGATCTGGGCTTTCCCAGAGACGCAACATCTCATGGCGCTCGGCCGCGGCAGAGCCTCTTGCCGAAAAGGCAAACGTCCGGCTCCTTCTCCCACAGGGAAGGGCCCAGCCCTGAAAGCTGTTGCTGCTCTTCACGGTGCCTTGGTGCCCTATCTACAGGCACAACAGCACTGGGCATCTGGGCTTTTCCAGAGACGCAACATCTCATGGCGCTCGGCCGCGGCAGAGCCTCTTGCCGAAAAGGCAAACGTCCGGCTCCTTCTCCCTCAGGGAAATGCCCAGCCCTGTAAGCTGTTGCTGCTCTTAACGGTGTCTTGGTGCCCTATCTACAGGCACAACAGCACTTCGGATATGGGCTTTCCCAGAGACGCAACATCTCATGGCGCTCGGCCGCGGCAGAGCAACTTGCCGAAAAGGCAAACGTCCGGCTCCTTCTCCCACAGGGAAACGCCCAGCCCTGAAAGCTGTTGCTGCTCTTCACAGTGCCTTGGCGCCCTATCAACAGGCACAACAGCACTGGGCATCTGGGCTTTCCCAGAGACGCAACATCTCATGGTGGTTGGCCGAGGCAGAGCCTCTTGCCGAAAAGGCAAACGTCCGGCTCCTTCTCCCACAGGGAAGGGCCCAGACTGAAAGCTGTTGCTGCTCTTCACGGTGCCTTGGCGCCCTATCTACAGGCACAACAGCACTGGGCATCTCGGCTTTCCCAGAGACGCAACATCTCATGGCGCTCGGCTGCGGCAGAGCCTCTTGCCGAAAAGGCAAACGTCCGGCTCCTTCTCCCACAGGGAAATGCCCAGCCCTGTAAGCTGTTGCTGCTCTTAACGGTGTCTTGGTGCCCTATCTACAGGCACAACAGCACTTGGGATATGGGCTTTCCCAGAGATGCAACATCTCATGGCGCTCGGCCGCGGCAGAGCCTCTTGCCGAAAAGGCAAACGTCCGGCTCCTTCTCCCACAGGGAAGGGCCCAGCCCTGAAAGCTGTTGCTGCTCTTCACAGTGCCTTGGTGCCCTATCAACAGGAACAACAGCACTGGGCATCTGGGCTTTCCCAGAGACGCAACATCTCATGGTGTTTGGCCGCGGCATAGCCTCTTGCCGAAAAGGGAAACGTCCGGCTCCTTCTCCCACAGGGAAGGGCCCAGACTGAAAGCTGTTGCTGCTCTTCACGGTGCCTTGGTGCCCTATCTACAGGCACAACAGCACTGGGGATCTGGGCTTTCCCAGAGATGCAACATCTCATGGCGCTCGGCCGCGGCAGAGCCTCTTGCCGAAAAGGCAAACGTCCGGCTCCTTCTCCCACAGGGAAGGGCCCAGCCCTGAAAGCTGTTGCTGCTCTTCACGGTGCCTTGGTGCCCTATCTACAGGCACAACAGCACTGGGGATCTGGGCTTTCCCAGAGATGCAACATCTCATGGCGCTCGGCCGCGGCAGAGCCTCTTGCCGAAAAAGCAAACGTCCGGCTCCTTCTCCCACAGGGAAGGGCCCAGACCTGAAAGCTGTTGCTGCTCTTCACAGTGCCTTGGCGCCCTATCTACAGGCACAACAGCACTGGGCATCTGGGCTTTCCCAGAGACGCAACATCTCATGGCGCTCGGCCGCGGCAGAGCCTCTTGCCGAAAAGGCAAACGTCCGGCTCCTTCTCCCACAGGGAAGGGCCCAGCCCTGAAAGCTGTTGCTGCTCTTCACGGTGCCTTGGCGCCCTATCTACAGGCACAACGGCACTGGGGATCTGGGCTTTCCCAGAGACGCAACATCTCATGGCGCTCGGCCGCGGCAGAGCCTCTTGCCGAAAAGGCAAACGTCCGGCTCCTTCTCCCACAGGGAAATGCCCAGCCCTGAAAGCTGTTGCTGCTCTTCACGGTGCCTTGGCACCGTATCTACAGGCACAACGGCACTGGGGATCTGGGCTTTCCCAGAGACGCAACATCTCATGGCGCTCGGCCACGGCAGAGCCTCTTGCCGAAAAGGCAAACGTCCGGCTCCTTCTCCCACAGGGAAGGGCCCAGCCCTGAAAGCTGTTGCTGCTCTTCACAGTGCCTTGGCGCCCTATCTACAGGCACAACAGCACTGGGCATCTGGGCTTTCCCAGAGACGCAACTTCTCATGGTGGTTGGCCGCGGCAGAGCCTCTTGCCGAAAAGGCAAACGTCTGGCTCCTTCTCCCACAGGGAAGGGCCCAGCCCTGAAAGCTGTTGCTGCTCTTCACGGTGCCTTGGCGCCCTATCTACAGGCACAACAGTAGTGGGGATCTGGGCTTTCCCAGAGATGCATCATCTCATGGCGCTCGGCCACGGCAGAGCCTCTTGCCGAAAAGGCAAACGTCCGGCTCCTTCTCCCACAGGGAAGGGCCCAGCCCTGAAAGCTGTTGCTGCTCTTCACGGTGCCTTGGTGCCCTATCTACAGGCACAACAGCACTGGGATCTGGGCTTTTCCAGAGACGCAACATCTCATGGCGCTCGGCCGCGGCAGAGCCTCTTGCCGAAAAGGCAAACGTCCGGCTCTTTCTCCCACAGGGAAATGCCCAGCCCTGAAAGCTGTTGCTGCTCTTCACGGTGTCTTGTTGCCCTATCTACAGGCACAACAGCACTGGGCATCTGGGCTTTCCCAGAGACGCAACATCTCATGGCGCTCGGCCGCGGAAGAGTCACTTGCCGAAAAAGCAAACGTCCGGCTCCTTCTCCCACAGGGAAGGGCCCAGCCCTGAAAGCTGTTGCTGCTCTTCACGGTGCCTTGGCGCCCTATCTACAGGCACAACAGCACTGGGGATCTGGGCTTTCCCAGAGACGCAACATCTCATGGCGCTCGGCCGCGGCAGAGCCTCTTGCCGAAAAGGCAAACGTCCGGCTCCTTCTCCCACAGGGAAATGCCCAGCCCTGAAAGCTGTTGCTGCTCTTCACGGTGCCTTGGCACCGTATCTACAGGCACAACGGCACTGGGGATCTGGGCTTTCCCAGAGACGCAACATCTCATGGCGCTCGGCCGCGGCAGAGCCTCTTGCCGAAAAGGCAAACGTCCGGCTCCTTCTCCCACAGGGAAGGGCCCAGCCCTGAAAGCTGTTGCTGCTCTTCACAGTGCCTTGGCGCCCTATCTACAGGCACAACAGCACTGGGCATCTGGGCTTTCCCAGAGACGCAACTTCTCATGGTGGTTGGCCGCGGCAGAGCCTCTTGCCGAAAAGGCAAACGTCTGGCTCCTTCTCCCACAGGCAAGGGCCCAGCCCTGTGAGCTGTTGCTGCTCTTCACGGTGCCTTGGCGCCCTATCTACAGGCACAACAGCAGTGGGGATCTGGGCTTTCCCAGAGATGCAACATCTCATGGCGCTCGGCCACGGCAGAGCCTCTTGCCGAAAAGGCAAACGTCCGGCTCCTTCTCCCACAGGGAAGGGCCCAGCCCTGAAAGCTGTTGCTGCTCTTCACGGTGCCTTGGTGCCCTATCTACAGGCACAACAGCACTGGGATCTGGGCTTTTCCAGAGACGCAACATCTCATGGCGCTCGGCCGCGGCAGAGCCTCTTGCCGAAAAGGCAAACGTCCGGCTCCTTCTCCCACAGGGAAATGCCCAGCCCTGAAAGCTGTTGCTGCTCTTCACGGTGTCTTGTTGCCCTATCTACAGGCACAACAGCACTGGGCATCTGGGCTTTCCCAGAGACGCAACATCTCATGGCGCTCGGCCGCGGAAGAGTCTCTTGCCGAAAAAGCAAACGTCCGGCTCCTTCTCCCACAGGGAAGGGCCCAGCCCTGAAAGCTGTTGCTGCTCTTCACGGTGCCTTGGCGCCCTATCTACAGGCACAACAGCACTGGGCATCTGGGCTTTCCCAGAGACGCAACATCTCATGGCGCTCGGCCGCGGCAGAGCCTCTTGCCGAAAAGGCAAACGTCCGGCTCCTTCTCCCACAGGGAAGGGCCCAGCCCTGAAAGCTGTTGCTGCTCTTCACGGTGCCTTGGTGCCCTATCTACAGGCACAACAGCACTGGGGATCTGGGCTTTCCCAGAGACGCAACATCTCATGGCGCTCGGCCGCGGCAGAGCCTCTTGCCGAAAAGGCAAACGTCCGGCTCCTTCTCCCACAGGGAAATGCCCAGCCCTGAAAGCTGTTGCTGCTCTTCACGGTGCCTTGGCACCGTATCTACAGGCACAACGGCACTGGGGATCTGGGCTTTCCCAGAGACGCAACATCTCATGGCGCTCGGCCACGGCAGAGCCTCTTGCCGAAAAGGCAAACGTCCGGCTCCTTCTCCCACAGGGAAGGGCCCAGCCCTGAAAGCTGTTGCTGCTCTTCACAGTGCCTTGGCGCCCTATCTACAGGCACAACAGCACTGGGCATCTGGGCTTTCCCAGAGACGCAACTTCTCATGGTGGTTGGCCGCGGCAGAGCCTCTTGCCGAAAAGGCAAACGTCTGGCTCCTTCTCCCACAGGCAAGGGCCCAGCCCTGTGAGCTGTTGCTGCTCTTCACGGTGCCTTGGCGCCCTATCTACAGGCACAACAGCAGTGGGGATCTGGGCTTTCCCAGAGATGCAACATCTCATGGCGCTCGGCCACGGCAGAGCCTCTTGCCGAAAAGGCAAACGTCCGGCTCCTTCTCCCACAGGGAAGGGCCCAGCCCTGAAAGCTGTTGCTGCTCTTCACGGTGCCTTGGTGCCCTATCTACAGGCACAACAGCACTGGGATCTGGGCTTTTCCAGAGACGCAACATCTCATGGCGCTCGGCCGCGGCAGAGCCTCTTGCCGAAAAGGCAAACGTCCGGCTCCTTCTCCCACAGGGAAATGCCCAGCCCTGAAAGCTGTTGCTGCTCTTCACGGTGTCTTGTTGCCCTATCTACAGGCACAACAGCACTGGGCATCTGGGCTTTCCCAGAGACGCAACATCTCATGGCGCTCGGCCGCGGAAGAGTCTCTTGCCGAAAAAGCAAACGTCCGGCTCCTTCTCCCACAGGGAAGGGCCCAGCCCTGAAAGCTGTTGCTGCTCTTCACGGTGCCTTGGCGCCCTATCTACAGGCACAACAGCACTGGGCATCTGGGCTTTCCCAGAGACGCAACATCTCATGGCGCTCGGCCGCGGCAGAGCCTCTTGCCGAAAAGGCAAACGTCCGGCTCCTTCTGCCCCAGGGAAATGCCCAGCCCTGAAAGCTGTTGCTGCTCTTCACGTTGCCTTGGCACCCTATCTACAGGCACAACAGCACTGGGCATCTGGGCTTTCCCAGAGACGCAACATCTCATGGCGCTCGGCCGCGGCAGAGCCTCTTGCCGAAAAGGCAAACGTCCGGCTCCTTCTCCCACAGGGAAGGGCCCAGCCCTGAAAGCTGTTGCTGCTCTTCACGGTGCCTTGGCACCCTATCTACAGGCACAACGGCACTGGGGATCTGGGCTTTCCCAGAGACGCAACATCTCATGGCGCTCGACCGCGGCAGAGCCTCTTGCCGAAAAGGCAAACATCCGGCTCCTTCTCCCACAGGGAAGGGCCCAGCCCTGAAAGCTGTTGCTGCTCTTCACGGTGCCTTGGTGCCCTATCTACAGGCACAACAGCACTGGGGATCAGGGCTTTCCCAGAGACGCAACATCTCATGGCGCTCGGCCACGGCAGAGCCTCTTGCCGAAAAGGCAAACGTCCGGCTCCTTCTCCCACAGGGAAGGGCCAACCGTGAAAGCTGTTGCTGCTCTTCACGGTGCCTTGGCGCCCTATCTACAGGCACAACAGCACTGGGGATCTGGGCTTTCCCAGAGACTCAACATCTCATGGCGCTCGGCCGCGGCAGAGCCTCTTGCCGAAAAGGCAAACGTCCGGCTCCTTCTCCCACAGGGAAATGCCCAGCCCTGAAAGCTGTTGCTGCTCTTCACGGTGCCTTGGCACCGTATCTACAGGCACAACGGCACTGGGGATCTGGGCTTTCCCAGAGACGCAACATCTCATGGCGCTCGGCCGCGGCAGAGCCTCTTGCCGAAAAGGCAAACGTCCGGCTCCTTCTCCCACAGGGAAGGGCCCAGCCCTGAAAGCTGTTGCTGCTCTTCACGGTGCCTTGGTGCCCTATCTACAGGAACAACAGCACTGGGCATCTGGGCTTTCCCAGAGACGCAACATCTCATGGTGGTTGGCCGCGGCAGAGCCTCTTGCCGAAAAGGGAAACGTCCGGCTCCTTCTCCCACAGGGAAGGGCCCAGCCCTGAAAGCTGTTGCTGCTCTTCACGGTGCCTTGGTGCCCTATCTACAGGCACAACAGCACTGGGGATCAGGGCTTTCCCAGAGACGCAATATCTCATGGCGCTCGGCCACGGCAGAGCCTCTTGCCGAAAAGGCAAACGTCCGGCTCCTTCTCCCACAGGGAAGGGCCCAGCCCTGAAAGCTGTTGCTGCTCTTCACGGTGCCTTGGCGCCCTATCTACAGGCACAACAGCACTGGGGATCTGGGCTTTCCCAGAGACTCAACATCTCATGGCGCTCGGCCGCGGCAGAGCCTCTTGCCGAAAAGGCAAACGTCCGGCTCCTTCTCCCACAGGGAAATGCCCAGCCCTGAAAGCTGTTGCTGCTCTTCACGGTGCCTTGGCACCGTATCTACAGGCACAACGGCACTGGGGATCTGGGCTTTCCCAGAGACGCAACATCTCATGGCGCTCGGCCACGGCAGAGCCTCTTGCCGAAAAGGCAAACGTCCGGCTCCTTCTCCCACAGGGAAGGGCCCAGCCCTGAAAGCTGTTGCTGCTCTTCACAGTGCCTTGGCGCCCTATCTACAGGCACAACAGCACTGGGCATCTGGGCTTTCCCAGAGACGCAACTTCTCATGGTGGTTGGCCGCGGCAGAGCCTCTTGCCGAAAAGGCAAACGTCTGGCTCCTTCTCCCACAGGGAAGGGCCCAGCCCTGAAAGCTGTTGCTGCTCTTCACGGTGCCTTGGTGCCCTATCTACAGGCACAACAGCACTGGGATCTGGGCTTTTCCAGAGACGCAACATCTCATGGCGCTCGGCCGCGGCAGAGCCTCTTGCCGAAAAGGCAAACGTCCGGCTCCTTCTCCCACAGGGAAATGCCCAGCCCTGAAAGCTGTTGCTGCTCTTCACGGTGCCTTGGCGCCCTATCTACAGGCACAACAGCAGTGGGGATCTGGGCTTTCCCAGAGATGCAACATCTCATGGCGCTCGGCCACGGCAGAGCCTCTTGCCGAAAAGGCAAACGTCCGGCTCCTTCTCCCACAGGGAAGGGCCCAGCCCTGAAAGCTGTTGCTGCTCTTCACGGTGCCTTGGTGCCCTATCTACAGGCACAACAGCACTGGGATCTGGGCTTTTCCAGAGACGCAACATCTCATGGCGCTCGGCCGCGGCAGAGCCTCTTGCCGAAAAGGCAAACGTCCGGCTCCTTCTCCCACAGGGAAATGCCCAGCCCTGAAAGCTGTTGCTGCTCTTCACGGTGTCTTGTTGCCCTATCTACAGGCACAACAGCACTGGGCATCTGGGCTTTCCCAGAGACGCAACATCTCATGGCGCTCGGCCGCGGAAGAGTCACTTGCCGAAAAAGCAAACGTCCGGCTCCTTCTCCCACAGGGAAGGGCCCAGCCCTGAAAGCTGTTGCTGCTCTTCACGGTGCCTTGGCGCCCTATCTACAGGCACAACAGCACTGGGGATCTGGGCTTTCCCAGAGACGCAACATCTCATGGCGCTCGGCCGCGGCAGAGCCTCTTGCCGAAAAGGCAAACGTCCGGCTCCTTCTCCCACAGGAAAATGCCCAGCCCTGAAAGCTGTTGCTGCTCTTCACGGTGCCTTGGCACCGTATCTACAGGCACAACGGCACTGGGGATCTGGGCTTTCCCAGAGACGCAACATCTCATGGCGCTCGGCCGCGGCAGAGCCTCTTGCCGAAAAGGCAAACGTCCGGCTCCTTCTCCCACAGGGAAGGGCCCAGCCCTGAAAGCTGTTGCTGCTCTTCACAGTGCCTTGGCGCCCTATCTACAGGCACAACAGCACTGGGCATCTGGGCTTTCCCAGAGACGCAACATCTCATGGTGGTTGGCCGCGGCAGAGCCTCTTGCCGAAAAGGCAAACGTCTGGCTCCTTCTCCCACAGGGAAGGGCCCAGCCCTGTGAGCTGTTGCTGCTCTTCACGGTGCCTTGGCGCCCTATCTACAGGCACAACAGCAGTGGGGATCTGGGCTTTCCCAGAGATGCAACATCTCATGGCGCTCGGCCACGGCAGAGCCTCTTGCCGAAAAGGCAAACGTCCGGCTCCTTCTCCCACAGGGAAGGGCCCAGCCCTGAAAGCTGTTGCTGCTCTTCACGGTGCCTTGGTGCCCTATCTACAGGCACAACAGCACTGGGATCTGGGCTTTTCCAGAGACGCAACATCTCATGGCGCTCGGCCGCAGCAGAGCCTCTTGCCGAAAAGGCAAACGTCCGGCTCCTTCTCCCACAGGGAAATGCCCAGCCCTGAAAGCTGTTGCTGCTCTTCACGGTGTCTTGTTGCCCTATCTACAGGCACAACAGCACTGGGCATCTGGGCTTTCCCAGAGACGCAACATCTCATGGCGCTCGGCCGCGGAAGAGTCTCTTGCCGAAAAAGCAAACGTCCGGCTCCTTCTCCCACAGGGAAGGGCCCAGCCCTGAAAGCTGTTGCTGCTCTTCACGGTGCCTTGGCGCCCTATCTACAGGCACAACAGCACTGGGCATCTGGGCTTTCCCAGAGACGCAACATCTCATGGCGCTCGGCCGCGGCAGAGCCTCTTGCCGAAAAGGCAAACGTCCGGCTCCTTCTCCCACAGGGAAGGGCCCAGCCCTGAAAGCTGTTGCTGCTCTTCACGGTGCCTTGGCACCCTATCTACAGGCACAACGGCACTGGGGATCTGGGCTTTCCCAGAGACGCAACATCTCATGGCGCTCGACCGCGGCAGAGCCTCTTGCCGAAAAGGCAAACATCCGGCTCCTTCTCCCACAGGGAAGGGCCCAGCCCTGAAAGCTGTTGCTGCTCTTCACGGTGCCTTGGTGCCCTATCTACAGGCACAACAGCACTGGGGATCAGGGCTTTCCCAGAGACGCAACATCTCATGGCGCTCGGCCACGGCAGAGCCTCTTGCCGAAAAGGCAAACGTCCGGCTCCTTCTCCCACAGGGAAGGGCCCAACCGTGAAAGCTGTTGCTGCTCTTCACGGTGCCTTGGCGCCCTATCTACAGGCACAACAGCACTGGGGATCTGGGCTTTCCCAGAGACTCAACATCTCATGGCGCTCGGCCGCGGCAGAGCCTCTTGCCGAAAAGGCAAACGTCCGGCTCCTTCTCCCACAGGGAAATGCCCAGCCCTGAAAGCTGTTGCTGCTCTTCACGGTGCCTTGGCACCGTATCTACAGGCACAACGGCACTGGGGATCTGGGCTTTCCCAGAGACGCAACATCTCATGGCGCTCGGCCGCGACAGAGCCTCTTGCCGAAAAGGCAAACGTCCGGCTCCTTCTCCCACAGGGAAGGGCCCAGCCCTGAAAGCTGTTGCTGCTCTTCACAGTGCCTTGGCGCCCTATCTACAGGCACAACAGCACTGGGCATCTGGGCTTTCCCAGAGACGCAACTTCTTATGGTGGTTGGCCGCGGCAGAGCCTCTTGCCGAAAAGGCAAACGTCTGGCTCCTTCTCCCACAGGGAAGGGCCCAGCCCTGTGAGCTGTTGCTGCTCTTCACGGTGCCTTGGCGCCCTATCTACAGGCACAACAGCAGTGGGGATCTGGGCTTTCCCAGAGATGCAACATCTCATGGCGCTCGGCCACGGCAGAGCCTCTTGCCGAAAAGGCAAACGTCCGGCTCCTTCTCCCACAGGGAAGGGCCCAGCCCTGAAAGCTGTTGCTGCTCTTCACGGTGCCTTGGTGCCCTATCTACAGGCACAACAGCACTGGGATCTGGGCTTTTCCAGAGACGCAACATCTCATGGCGCTCGGCCGCAGCAGAGCCTCTTGCCGAAAAGGCAAACGTCCGGCTCCTTCTCCCACAGGGAAATGCCCAGCCCTGAAAGCTGTTGCTGCTCTTCACGGTGTCTTGTTGCCCTATCTACAGGCACAACAGCACTGGGCATCTGGGCTTTCCCAGAGACGCAACATCTCATGGCGCTCGGCCGCGGAAGAGTCTCTTGCCGAAAAAGCAAACGTCCGGCTCCTTCTCCCACAGGGAAGGGCCCAGCCCTGAAAGCTGTTGCTGCTCTTCACGGTGCCTTGGCGCCCTATCTACAGGCACAACAGCACTGGGCATCTGGGCTTTCCCAGAGACGCAACATCTCATGGCGCTCGGCCGCGGCAGAGCCTCTTGCCGAAAAGGCAAACGTCCGGCTCCTTCTCCCACAGGGAAGGGCCCAGCCCTGAAAGCTGTTGCTGCTCTTCACGGTGCCTTGGCACCCTATCTACAGGCACAACGGCACTGGGGATCTGGGCTTTCCCAGAGACGCAACATCTCATGGCGCTCGACCGCGGCAGAGCCTCTTGCCGAAAAGGCAAACATCCGGCTCCTTCTCCCACAGGGAAGGGCCCAGCCCTGAAAGCTGTTGCTGCTCTTCACGGTGCCTTGGTGCCCTATCTACAGACACAACAGCACTGGGGATCAGGGCTTTCCCAGAGACGCAACATCTCATGGCGCTCGGCCACGGCAGAGCCTCTTGCCGAAAAGGCAAACGTCCGGCTCCTTCTCCCACAGGGAAGGGCCCAACCGTGAAAGCTGTTGCTGCTCTTCACGGTGCCTTGGCGCCCTATCTACAGGCACAACAGCACTGGGGATCTGGGCTTTCCCAGAGACTCAACATCTCATGGCGCTCGGCCGCGGCAGAGCCTCTTGCCGAAAAAGCAAACGTCCGGCTCCTTCTCCCACAGGGAAATGCCCAGCCCTGAAAGCTGTTGCTGCTCTTCACGGTGCCTTGGCACCGTATCTACAGGCACAACGGCACTGGGGATCTGGGCTTTCCCAGAGACGCAACATCTCATGGCGCTCGGCCCGCGGCAGAGCCTCTTGCCAAAAAGTCAAACGTCCGGCTCCTTCTCCCACAGGGAAGGGCCCAGCCCTGAAAGCTGTTGCTGCTCTTCACGGTGCCTTGGTGCCCTATCTACAGGAACAACAGCACTGGGCATCTGGGCTTTCCCAGAGACGCAACATCTCATGGTGGTTGGCCGCGGCAGAGCCTCTTGCCGAAAAGGGAAACGTCCGGCTCCTTCTCCCACAGGGAAGGGCCCAGCCCTGAAAGCTGTTGCTGCTCTTCACGGTGCCTTGGCACCCTATCTACAGGCACAACAGCAGTGGGCATCTGGGCTTTCCCAGAGACGCAACATCTTATGGCGCTCGGCCGCGGCAGAGCCTCTTGCCGAAAAGGGAAACGTCCGGCTCCTTCTCCCACAGGGAAGGGCCCAGCCCTGAAAGCTGTTGCTGCTCTTCACGGTGCCTTGGCACCCTATCTACAGGCACAACAGCAGTGGGCATCTGGGCTTTCCCAGAGACGCAACATCTTATGGCGCTCGGCCGCGGCAGAGCCTCTTGCCGAAAAGGCAAACGTCCGGCTCCTTCTCCCACAGGGAAGGGCCCAGCCCTGAAAGCTGTTGCTGCTCTTCACGGTGCCTTGGTGCCCTATCTACAGGCACAACAGCACTGGGATCTGGGCTTTTCCAGAGACGCAACATCTCATGGCGCTCGGCCGCGGCAGAGCCTCTTGCCGAAAAGGCAAACGTCCGGCTCCTTCTCCCACAGGGAAATGCCCAGCCCTGAAAGCTGTTGCTGCTCTTCACGGTGTCTTGGTGCCCTATATACAGGCACAACAGCACTGGGCATCTGGGCTTTTCCAGAGACGCAACATCTCATGGCGCAGGCCGTGGCAGAGCCTCTTGCCGAAAAAGCAAACGTCCGGCTCCTTCTCCCACAGGGAAGGGCCCAGACCTGAAAGCTGTTGCTGCTCTTCACGGTGCCTTGGCGCCCTATCTACAGGAACAACAGCACTGGGGATCTGGGCTTTCCCAGACACTCAACATCTCATGGCGCTCGGCCCGCGGCAGAGCCTCTTGCCGAAAAGGCAAACGTCCGGCTCCTTCTCCCACAGGGAAGGGCCCAGCCCTGAAAGCTGTTGCTGCTCTTCACGATGCCTTGGCGCCCTATGTACAGGCACAAGAGCACTGGGGATCAGGGCTTTCCCAGAGACGCAACATCTCATGGCGCTCGGCCACGGCAGAGCCTCTTGCCGAAAAGGCAAACGTCCGGCTCCTTCTCCCACAGGGAAGGGCCCAGCCCTGAAAGCTGTTGCTGCTCTTCACGGTGCCTTGGCACCCTATCTACAGGCACAACAGCACTGGGCATCTGGGCTTTCCCAGAGACTCAACATCTCATGGCGCTCGGCCGCGGCAGAGCCTCTTGCCGAAAAGGCAAACGTCCGGCTCCTTCTCCCACAGGGAAATGCCCAGCCCTGAAAGCTGTTGCTGCTCTTCACGGTGCCTTGGCACCCTATCTAAAGGCACAACGGCACTGGGGATCTGGGCTTTCCCAGAGACGCAACATCTCATGGCGCTTGGCCGCGGCAGAGCCTCTTGCCGAAAAGGCAAACGTCCGGCTCCTTCTCCCACAGGGAAGGGCCCAGCCCTGAAAGCTGTTGCTGCTCTTCACGGTGCCTTGGAGCCCTATCTACAGGAACAACAGCACTGGGCATCTGGGCTTTCCCAGAGACGCAACATCTCATGGCGGTTGGCCGAGGCAGAGCCTCTTGCCGAAAAGGCAAACGTCCGGCTCCTTCTCCACAGGGAAGGGCCCAGACTGAAAGCTGTTGCTGCTCTTCACGGTGCCTTGGTGCCCTATCTACAGGCACAACAGCACTGGGCATCTGGGCTTTTCCAGAGACGCAACATCTCATGGCGCTCGGCCGCGGCAGAGCCTCTTGCCGAAAAGGCAAACGTCCGGCTCCTTCTCCCTCAGGGAAATGCCCAGCCCTGTAAGCTGTTGCTGCTCTTAACGGTGTCTTGGTGCCCTATCTACAGGCACAACAGCACTTGGGATATGGGCTTTCCCAGAGACGCAACATCTCATGGCGCTCGGCCGCGGCAGAGCCTCTTGCCGAAAAGGCAAACGTCCGGCTCCTTCTCCCACAGGGAAGGGCCCAGCCCTGAAAGCTGTTGCTGCTCTTCACGGTGCCTTGGTGCCCTATCAACAGGAACAACAGCACTGGGCATCTGGGCTTTCCCAGAGACGCAACATCTCATGGTGTTTGGCCGCGGCAGAGCCTCTTGCCGAAAAGGGAAACGTCCGGCTCCTTCTCCCACAGGGAAGGGCCCAGCCCTGAAAGCTGTTGCTGCTCTTCACGGTGCCTTGGCGCCCTATCTACAGGCAGAACATCACTGGGGATCTGGGCTTTCCCAGAGACGCAACATCTCATGGCGCTCGGCCGCGGCAGAGCCTCTTGCCGAAAAGGCAAACGTCCGGCTCCTTCTCCCACAGGGAAGGGCCCAGCCCTGAAAGCTCTTGCTGCTCTTCACGGTGCCTTGGCGCCCTATGTACAGGCACAACAGCACTGGGGATCAGGGCTTTCCCAGAGACGCAACATCTCATGGCGCTCGGCCACGGCAGAGCCTCTTGCCGAAAAGGCAAACGTCTGGCTCCTTCTCCCACAGGGAAATGCCCAGCCCTGAAAGCTGTTGCTGCTCTTCACGGTGCCTTGGCACCCTATCTACAGGCACAACGGCAGTGGGGATCTGGGCTTTCCCAGAGACGCAACATCTCATGGCGCTCGGCCGCGGAAGAGTCTCTTGCCGAAAAAGCAAACGTCCGGCTCCTTCTCCCACAGGGAAGGGCCCAACCGTGAAAGCTGTTGCTGCTCTTCACGGTGCCTTGGCGCCCTATCTACAGGCACAACAGCACTGGGGATCTGGGCTTTCCCAGAGACTCAACATCTCATGGCGCTCGGCCGCGGCAGAGCCTCTTGCCGAAAAGGCAAACGTCCGGCTCCTTCTCCCACAGGGAAATGCCCAGCCCTGAAAGCTGTTGCTGCTCTTCACGGTGCCTTGGCACCGTATCTACAGGCACAACGGCACTGGGGATCTGGGCTTTCCCAGAGACGCAACATCTCATGGCGCTCGGCCGCGGCAGAGCCTCTTGCCGAAAAGGCAAACGTCCGGCTCCTTCTCCCACAGGGAAGGGCCCAGCCCTGAAAGCTGTTGCTGCTCTTCACGGTGCCTTGGTGCCCTATCTACAGGAACAACAGCACTGGGCATCTGGGCTTTCCCAGAGACGCAACATCTCATGGTGGTTGGCCGCGGCAGAGCCTCTTGCCGAAAAGGGAAACGTCCGGCTCCTTCTCCCACAGGGAAGGGCCCAGCCCTGAAAGCTGTTGCTGCTCTTCACGGTGCCTTGGCACCCTATCTACAGGCACAAGAGCAGTGGGCATCTGGGCTTTCCCAGAGACGCAACATCTTATGGCGCTCGGCCGCGGCAGAGCCTCTTGCCGAAAAGGGAAACGTCCGGCTCCTTCTCCCACAGGGAAGGGCCCAGCCCTGAAAGCTGTTGCTGCTCTTCACGGTGCCTTGGCACCCTATCTACAGGCACAACAGCACTGGGCATCTGGGCTTTCCCAGAGACGCAACTTCTCATGGTGGTTGGCCGCGGCAGAGCCTCTTGCCGAAAAGGCAAACGTCTGGCTCCTTCTCCCACAGGGAAGGGCCCAGCCCTGTGAGCTGTTGCTGCTCTTCACGATGCCTTGGCGCCCTATCTACAGGCACAACAGCACTGGGGATCTGGGCTTTTCCAGAGACGCAACATCTCATGGCGCTCGGCCGCGGCAGAGCCTCTTGCCGAAAAGGGAAACGTCCGGCTCCTTCTCCCACAGGGAAATGCCCAGCCCTGAAAGCTGTTGCTGCTCTTCACGGTGTCTTGGTGCCCTATCTACAGGCACAACAGCACTGGGCATCTGGGCTTTTCCAGAGACGCAACATCTCATGGCGCAGGCCGTGGCAGAGCCTCTTGCCGAAAAAGCAAACGTCCGGCTCCTTCTCCCACAGGGAAGGGCCCAGACCTGAAAGCTGTTGCTGCTCTTCACGGTGCCTTGGCGCCCTATCTACAGGCAGAACAGCACTGGGGATCTGGGCTTTCCCAGACACTCAACATCTCATGGCGCTCGGCCCGCGGCAGAGCCTCTTGCCGAAAAGGCAAACGTCCGGCTCCTTCTCCCACAGGGAAGGGCCCAGCCCTGAAAGCTGTTGCTGCTCTTCACGATGCCTTGGCGCCCTATGTACAGGCACAAGAGCACTGGGGATCAGGGCTTTCCCAGAGACGCAACATCTCATGGCGCTCGGCCACGGCAGAGCCTCTTGCCGAAAAGGCAAACGTCCGGCTCCTTCTCCCACAGGGAAGGGCCCAGCCCTGAAAGCTGTTGCTGCTCTTCACGGTGCCTTGGCACCCTATCTACAGGCACAACAGCACTGGGCATCTGGGCTTTCCCAGAGACGCAACATCTCATGGCGCTCGGCCGCGGCAGAGCCTCTTGCCGAAAAGGCAAACGTCCGGCTCCTTCTCCCACAGGGAAATGCCCAGCCCTGAAAGCTGTTGCTGCTCTTCACGGTGCCTTGGCACCCTATCTAAAGGCACAACGGCACTGGGGATCTGGCTTTCCCAGAGACGCAACATCTCATGGCGCTTGGCCGCGGCAGAGCCTCTTGCCGAAAAGGCAAACGTCCGGCTCCTTCTCCCACAGGGAAGGGCCCAGCCCTGAAAGCTGTTGCTGCTCTTCACGGTGCCTTGGTGCCCTATCTACAGGAACAACAGCACTGGGCATCTGGGCTTTCCCAGAGACGCAACATCTCATGGCGGTTGGCCGAGGCAGAGCCTCTTGCCGAAAAGGCAAACGTCCGGCTCCTTCTCCCACAGGGAAGGGCCCAGACTGAAAGCTGTTGCTGCTCTTCACGGTGCCTTGGTGCCCTATCTACAGGCACAACAGCACTGGGCATCTGGGCTTTTCCAGAGACGCAACATCTCATGGCGCTCGGCCGCGGCAGAGCCTCTTGCCGAAAAGGCAAACGTCCGGCTCCTTCTCCCTCAGGGAAATGCCCAGCCCTGTAAGCTGTTGCTGCTCTTAACGGTGTCTTGGTGCCCTATCTACAGGCACAACAGCACTTGGGATATGGGCTTTCCCAGAGACGCAACATCTCATGGCGCTCGGCCGCGGCAGAGCCTCTTGCCGAAAAGGCAAACGTCCGGCTCCTTCTCCCACAGGGAAATGCCCAGCCCTGAAAGCTGTTGCTGCTCTTCACGGTGCCTTGGTGCCCTATCAACAGGAACAACAGCACTGGGCATCTGGGCTTTCCCAGAGACGCAACATCTCATGGTGTTTGGCCGCGGCAGAGCCTCTTGCCGAAAAGGGAAACGTCCGGCTCCTTCTCCCACAGGGAAGGGCCCAGCCCTGAAAGCTGTTGCTGCTCTTCACGGTGCCTTGGCGCCCTATCTACAGGCAGAACATCACTGGGGATCTGGGCTTTCCCAGAGACGCAACATCTCATGGCGCTCGGCCGCGGCAGAGCCTCTTGCCGAAAAGGCAAACGTCCGGCTCCTTCTCCCACAGGGAAGGGCCCAGCCCTGAAAGCTCTTGCTGCTCTTCACGGTGCCTTGGCGCCCTATGTACAGGCACAACAGCACTGGGGATCAGGGCTTTCCCAGAGACGCAACATCTCATGGCGCTCGGCCACGGCAGAGCCTCTTGCCGAAAAGGCAAACGTCCGGCTCCTTCTCCCACAGGGAAATGCCCAGCCCTGAAAGCTGTTGCTGCTCTTCACGGTGCCTTGGCACCCTATCTACAGGCACAACGGCAGTGGGGATCTGGGCTTTCCCAGAGACGCAACATCTCATGGTGTTTGTCCGAGGCTGAGCCTCTTGCCGAAAAGGCAAACGTCCGGCTCCTTCTCCCACAGGGAAGGGCCCAGCCCTGAAAGCTGTTGCTGCTCTTCACGGTGCCTTGGCGCCCTATCTACAGGCACAACAGCAGTGGGGATCTGGGCTTTCCCAGAGACGCAACATCTCATGGCGCTCGGCCACGGCAGAGCCTTTTGCCGAAAAGGCAAATGTCCGGCTCCTTCTCCCACAGGGAAACGCCCAGCCCTGAAAGCTGTTGCTGCTCTTCACGGTGCCTTTGTGCCCTATCTACAGGCACAACAGCACTGGGCATCTGGGCTTTCCCAGAGACGCAACATCTCATGGTGGTTGGCCGAGGCAGAGCCTCTTGCCGAAAAGGCAAACGTCCGGCTCCTTCTCCCACAGGGAAGGGCCCAGACTGAAAGCTGTTGCTGCTCTTCACGGTGCCTTGGTGCCCTATCTACAGGCACAACAGCACTGGGCATCTGGGCTTTTCCAGAGACGCAACATCTCATGGTGCTCGGCCGCGGCAGAGCCTCTTGCCGAAAAGGCAAACGTCCGGCTCCTTCTCCCTCAGGGAAATGCCCAGCCCTGTAAGCTGTTGCTGCTCTTAACGGTGTCTTGGTGCCCTATCTACAGGCACAACAGCACTTGGGATATGGGCTTTCCCAGAGACGCAACATCTCATGGCGCTCGGCCCGCGCAGAGCCTCTTGCCGAAAAGGCAAACGTCCGGCTCCTTCTCCCACAGGAAGGGCCAGCCCTGAAAGCTGTTGCTGCTCTTCACGGTGCCTTGGTGCCCTATCAACAGGAACAACAGCACTGGGCATCTGGGCTTTCCCAGAGACG